>NW_027176240.1:1585142-1815142 GCF_023055335.1 Clinocottus analis | reverse complement strand
ATCCAGTGGCAGCTCTAGTTTAATGTCTCGGCGTCAGACGAGGCTTTAGTTTCACTACACCAGTGGTCCCAAACCACCGGGTCGAGGCCCGGTACCGGTCCGTGGGTTCCTTGGTACCGGGCCGCAGAGAAAGAATCAATGAAAAGAAAAAAAAAAAAATCATGTCAGAAAAAAAGTTTTATTTTGAAAAAAGACCGGATACATCTGAGGTGAAGTGGGGTTATCAAGCTTAACGAGCTCGGTTGACAGTGTCTGTGTGTGTGTCTGTGTCTGTGTGTGTCTGTGTGTGTGTGTGTGTGTGTGTGTGTGTGTGTGTGTGTGTGTGTGTGTGTGTGTGTGTGTGTGTGTGTGTACCTTGACGGGCTCTAGTGTAGCAGAGAAAGCGTCCTGCAGGGCGCAGCAGGCCAACCTCCACATTTCTTCTGTGAACACTGGACCCACTGTGACCAAAATATACCTGGAGAGAGAAAAAGAGAGAGAGAGAGAGAGAGAGAGAGAGAGAGAGAGACAGGGGAAGCGATTAGAAACAGCAGCGCTGAGATCAGAGGAAGGAAAAAGTAATCTGCACACTTTGTTTATTATCAGTAATTATCGTGATATTTTATAGTGTATTTCACAACGGGGGGGAAGTTAAAGGCGTCGGTCACCTGATGCAGGAGCAGCCGACTCTGGAGATGGTCTCCGCGGGCTCAGACACGCAAGCCACCAGCAGCTTGAACAGATCCTTCAACATCAGGTTGATCAGAGACTCGTAACCAATATCTGCAATGAGGGGAGGTAGAGACACACACACACACACACACACACAACAACACAACGTAAGCCGTTAGCACATGGGATCGAGGGCGGCGGAGCAACAAGTTATTATTCACGCTCTACTTTACTCAAGCGACAAACAATTCATCAGATCGTTGAAACATTTGAGCATCAGGGAGCTTTTCATCCATTAAGAGGACGGCTTAGCCTGAGAAATAACACAACACAAACACACCCGAGTGGATGAAGCTGTTGACGTGCTCCACCACCAGCTCGCAGCACAGGCCGATGGCGTGCTTGAAGTTGGCGGCGGCCACGTCCCAGTAGGAGTGGTCGCCGTGGCTCCGCTGCAGCCACAGAGCCATGACGGGGAGCAGCAGCTGGATGACGGAGAAGATGGCGAAGCCCGGACCTGGAGGTGGAGGAGGAGGTGGAGGAGGAGGGAGGGGATGCAGTTAGCACCTTGAGGGGAAGTAGTTTTACTGATGTGGACAATGGCCGCCTATTAGCAAAGCGAAGGGAACCAATTTTGTCTCCAGACCTTTTTCCCGGTTTGAGTCGTCGTAGGAACCCCAAAAGGATTCGAATACTTGTGTTTATTGTGTGTATTTGTTCAGCAAAGTCTTGGGGAAAATATGTATATCTGCAAAAAAAATCACTTTTAAAAGATATTTTGATGGTAACTATGAACATCCAGCATGATATGAGCCAGATTCCCCAAAAATGTCTCCTGGAGCGTCAATAAGACACCTTTTTGGAAAGATTAGGACCTAAAGAATCAGAATCTGCAACAAAAATCACAATAAAACAAAGTCTTGGTCTGTTAGGAAGGAGTTTCAGTCAAAAAACTGTGTCGTTTGGTTAAAAAAATGGAAAAATATGACGTATTTTAAGCCAAAAGATTGTCTGAATGGGGCATGCTGGGACTTAAAATTGGCGAGGGAGGATTTTTTCCATCACTGCCCTATTTAATTGTCCTAAAGCATGTGGAAGGATGTAAAAACAGCTGTTCATCTGTGCGTCTGCCGGTGTGTTACCTGGCACATTGATGACCTCTCTGAGCAGCGTGAAGAGCAGCTCCAGGGTCGGCGGTTGGTGTTGGCGGGGACAGTTTGACACGGCGGCCGTGAGCTGCTCCAGCAGCAAAATCCACACCTGGATCAGACCTGCAGGACAGCAAAAGAGGGGTGAAGGTGGGCGGGGTCAAAGAGAGCGTTAGAGGGGCGGATGGAGAGGAGGAAATACTACAAAAAGACAGAAAAGTACAAGGAAAGAAAATGACCCGTCTCGTCGTCGAACTCCTGCAGGACGCAGTCCATCCCGTCCTCGGTGCTGATGGAGCGCTCGTGCGATCTCATCGGCAGGCTGGCGAGCCGCGCCCCCAAGAACACCGGCTTGGTCTGCATCTTGTAGATCTTCGCCAGCAGCTGTCAATCAAAACGCTTTCGCTGTGTCACATGATCGACAACATGCTTTCTGCTGTCTAACCAATATTCAGACCATCACTTCGATGGAGAGTCTTGAGAAGGAAAAAGGTTTTTTTTGGTGGAATTTCTTATTGCGACGTTTAACATTTAAATGGAACAAAGGATCAGGAACTTTTTCTTTTTAATAAAACATCACTTTGCTCTACTAATTAGCTCATGACCCAATAAAAACATCCTACCTGCGAACACTTGCGAAGGTAGTCCAGAGCAGGCAAGCAGAGGTCCGTGGAGCTGAAACCCGACGGATGGACACAGTCTCCAATCTCCCTGTAGTCCACTTCACCTACACACACACACACACACACACACACACACACACAAACACAATATGACGTTACTGTGCAAGGTGACTTTTGTATATGATGGAAAAATAAGCAGAATTGTCATTTTGTCGTAAGCCAAAAGTCATGATATCAATTTATTGGCGCCAAAAATATGATAAAAAGTGTTTAGTCAGTGGTTTATCAGTTGTTATATTGTAAAATATTACCTAAAAGTAAAAGTAGAAACTATAGAGAATCACGCAAGAAGAAAATAAGGGAATTTTCGGTCTCGTGCGTATTTATTTAGGTCGTAAATCCCGAAAAGGTGTGTAACCAATGAGGAACTGAAAAGAAAGGGCGTGTCCAAAGTGAGACAAACCTAAGCCTTTGACGAACTTCATGAGGCACATGATGTAGTCGGTGGCGGCGTTGGCAAACACTTGGATGTTGTCGGTGTTGATGAACGCCTCGAAGACGTCAAACACCGGAGCCTGGGACTTCCCTAGAGGAGAGGACACGAGGGAGGAGGAGAGGAGGGAAGAGGAGGAGGAGAGGATGGGAGGAGGAAGGAATTGAGGGAAAGAGGGAAACGATGAAAGGAAGATGAAGAATAGTCAGTTTTTTGTTTCTGTGAGACTGAAATGACTTTTGATAAAACGCGTCTGCATTGTTTTGTCGGACGTACCCATGGAGTACTCCCCCAGCAGGTAGTCCTTAGTGTCCGTCTTGCTGCTGTGGACCGTCCTCAGAGCGCTGAACAGAGGCCTCCACCCCGACAAGATCTGAGGGGAACACATCTCCACCAGCTCGCCGATGGAGGTGATCACCTGCAGGGAGGCAAAAGTGAGAGACGCCTCCTTTAGAGGGCCGATCACACCAGACGCGACGCTCAAAAACTAGCAAAACCGCAACTATTTTCAACTTCTTAAGTGCAAGGCGCGGAGTCAAGGCCAAGGCAGCCAATCGGATCGAGCGAGAGGCGGAGCTTTATTGCTTCCTGTGGTGTGAACGGCGAAAAGAAAATGGCGACCGCCGACGAGGCGCTAATGTTAGCGGTGTTTGTTTGTTTGTTTGATGACGAAGAGCTTTACGTTTGTAGATGGAAACACGACTATGGAAGCCCATTCCCGTCACAAAAAAAATAAAATAAAATTAGGACCAAAAAAATTAAAAAAATTAGGACCAAAAAAAAAAATTAAAATTAAAATTTAAAAAAAAAGGGCGATTTTGTTTTTGGTCCTAAATTTTTTATTTATTTTTTGTCCTCATTTTTTTTTTTTTTGGTCCTCATTTTTTTTTTGTGTGTGTGGCGGAAATGGGCTTCCATACACGACTCTACTGCTCAGAAGCTGTAAATTAAAATTTTAAAAAAAGGTGCTAGGCACGTAGTTTTCACAAAATGGCGTCCGTGTGAGCGGACCCTACCTGGTCCTGGACGTCCTCGTCGCACAGCTCCAGCTGCATGATGTGCTCGAAGGGCCTGAACAGCGCCTCGTTGAAGTGGAAGTGCGGAAGCTCCGCCCAGCTCGTCAGCACCTCCGTCAGGACGTCGTGGATGAAGGAAACGGCCTTCTGGGACACGTGGCGCTCCTTGTGACACGAAGCCTGGGGACGGTAGAGAGGAGAAGATAACTCCTTGGGCTTATAACATGCTAATAACGTATGTGTACATTGTCCTCGGGAGCTGCGTACCTCCACCAGGTGCGGCGCCACGACGCTCCAGGCCCTCATCATGTGGAGCAGCGGTCGGTTCCTGTTCCTGACGATCCTCAGCATGCCCTCGCCCAGACGGAAGAGGTGGAGAGCGCTGCGGCGGTCCAGCGTCGACTTGGCCTCTCCTACAGACCCACACACACACACACACACACACGCACACGCACACACACACACACGGCATGAAGGCCCTGATTCATGTAAATCAACCATGAGGGTTTAAGAGTCAGGTGACCTCACAATGCTTTGAAGGCTGTAAGGTTATTGATGGAGGATATAGTTATGTTACGTGTGTGTGTGTGTGTGTGTGTGTGTGTGTGTGTGTGTGTGTGTGTGTGTGTGTGTACCTGGCATTGCCAGTGAATAGTCTCCGGTCTCAGTAACGGAGTCAAACAGCTGAGACTGAGACGCTTTCCTGAGCTGCTGCAGGAAGCCGACCAGACCGACCAGGTTCAGCTTGGTCGCCGCTTCTTCAAACAACCTGGAACACACACACGCACACACACACACACACGCACACACACACGTTAATGGCTGCTGTAAAGTGAGGTAAAAACATTCCCTCGTAATGAAAACACTTAATTTCGTGAATATTCAGAGTGCACAGGAACAACGTTTTAACGCCTTTGCGGCTCACTGTGTTTTTTGGAAAAGCCGTGTGCAGAACAGTATTTACTATGTTTTGGCACCACTTTCAGCTTGTAAATGTGTCCTGTCCATCTGTTGCAGAAGATCAGAGGGAACTTCTTTTTTTTTCCCCTCCTAAAAGCAGCCTAGATCACTGGTTACATAAGAGATGATCCGTGAAATAAACACAGTTTATTCCCTGCTTGTGCCAAACTTTAATAAGTGCAACACTGTCGGCACGCACACTTATACACACACACTTATACACACACACACACACACTTGTTCTTTTGTACTCCTGAGGACTCCAACCTTGACCGTGACCTAATTCTATATTTAATCTATAAACTCTCAGGTAGCGCTGGGCTGCTGCTGCCCCCTTGTGGTCGTTGTGAGAAAAGCATCTCAGAAGAGTCGCCGTCATGTTGGCTGCTAATTTAATGAAAAGGTGATGACAACAAACGTATTATTGGACTATTGCACTTGAAACTACACACTATGCATCCTTTTATTTTATACATAGACGTATGTTTTCTTCTCGCTTTCACATCCATCAACCCCAAAGACAGACAACAACTGACTTGACCTTGTTATGTTATTCTATATTATTCCAGAATAAGATGTTAACTGGCCTGAATACCTTGTTGATAATAAAATATTTCTGAAATAAAAGATCTTTAACCCGTTGAAAACAATTTTGTGTTTTGGCCTTTTTTTCTCCTGTGTTTGAGTCGTTGTAGGAACCCCAAATTAATTCCAATACTTGTGTTTATTGTATGTATTTGTTCAGCAAAGTCTTAGGAAAAAGATGTATATCTGCAAAAAAATTCATTTTAAAAGATATTTTGATCTTAACTATGAACATCCAGCATGATATGAGCCAGATTCCCCAAAAAACACCTCCTGGAGCGTCAATAAGACACCTTTTTGAAAAGATTAGGACCTAAAGAATCAGAATCTGCAACAAAAATCACATTAAAACAAAGTCTTGGCCTGTTAGGAAGGAGTTTCAGTCAAAAAACTGTGTCAGTCGGTTCAGAAATGGAAAAATTACGTATTTTTATGCCACAATATTGTCTGAATGGGGCATGCTGGGACTTAAAATTGGCACGGGCAGAGTTTCCATAACGTTGCAAGGTTAAGGTAAGGTTAAGCATTGCGCTGTCCGAGCCCTACCGGTCCGCCTGTGTGGACAGCGTGCACACGGCCTTGGCGGCGCTGGTCCCGGTCATCAGGCTGCCGCTCCTCAGGTCGGGGCCCCGGCCCCGGCTGCGCTCCCTCAGCAGCTCCTGGATGGAGAGGGGCTGGATGACCGGCTGGCTCAGGCCCATCTCCGAGGCCTCCGGGCTGGGCTCGCAGCTCAGCTCCATGCCCAGGTCCACCGCCTGCTGGCTCTGCTGCGTGATGGTGGTCAAGGAGGACGACTGCGAGGCGCCGTCGCTGAAGTGGGTGTGCTCCAAAGAACTGATGTATTCAGTCACCCTGAGGAGAAGCAGAGCGACGGGGTGAGGGGCAGAAAGATGGGAACACAAGAAAGAATTAGGTGAATGTCAACGTATTGTAAGCTACGGAAGCCCATTTCTGACAGAAAAAAAAGAAGTCATAATAAAATGACAAAAACAAAAAAAATCATTATGACAACAAAAAAATTCATGACAAAAAAAGTATGAAAATAAAAAAAATTCATGACAAAAAAAAAAGTTGACACAAAAAGTAAAAAAAAAAAATTACAAAAAAAGTATGACAAGAAAAAATGTCATGACAAAAAAAGTATGAAAAGAAAAAAAAGTCATGACAAAAAAAGTCAACACAAAAAAAAAGTTATGACACAAAAAGTAAAAAAAAAAGTATGACAAGAAAAAGAGTTTTAACAAAAAAAAACATGACAACAAAAAAAGTCTGACAACAAAAAAAGTCATGACAAAAAAAAGTATGACAAGAAAAAAAAGTATGACAAGAAAAAAAAGTAATGACAAAAAAAAGTCAACGCAAAAAAAAAGTTATAACACAAAAAGTAAAAAAAAAAGTATGACAAGAAAAAGAGTTATAACAAAAAAAGTGAAGAAAAAAAAAACATTATGACAACAAAAAAGTCTGACAACAAAAAAAGTCATGACAAAAAAAAGTATGACAAGAAAAAAAAAGTCAACCACAAAAAAAAAAACATAATTATGAAACAAAACATGTATGAGAAGAAAAAAAAAGTCGTGACAAAAAAAGTCAACAAAAAAAAAAATAGTCTGGAAAAAATAAAAACAAAAACAAAAATAAAAACGACTATCTCATAATTTCAACTTCTTACTTTTTGTCATAATTATGATTTTTTATTTTGTGTGTTACAATTATGACACACACACAAAGGCCTTGAAAAAAATGTGAAGTCCCAAATGATATCGCAACGTCCTGAACACGAGATCCTTCTTCTGTTTTGTGGGTAAATGAAACTCACTTACAAGGTTTTGTGTTTTTTGAAACCCAGAAGAAATGCTTCCTTCAATTATCATAAAAGTGATTAAAAAAATCTGTGAAATATAATTGGAAATTGTAAAGTAATTACAAAATATATTCTACTGGCAGAAGGTTTTTTGTATGCGGAAGAACTGTGGAAGTATTGCTGTGGACCACGCCGGTATGTTGCAGTATCTGTGTGTGTCTGTGTGTGTGTGTCTGTGTGTGTCTGTGTGTGTGTGTGTGTGTGTGTGTGTGTGTGTGTGTGTGTGTGTGTGTGTGTGTGTGTGTACCTGAAGACATGTGGCCAGCAGTCGTGGTTGTGGCTTCCCATCTCCAGTCCTACGTTCAAGATTGCGTCCATACACAACACGTGAGCCGTGTGGAGGCGAACTCCCTGAGGACGACCGATCTGCTCCAGGCGATGCTCAACACGCTGCTTCACTGGACACACACACACACGCACACACACACACAGATATAGAAGGTATGTACACGTGTAGGTACAGAAGCTCCAATAGAGAAGAAAAATACAAACTTCATACCACTTTATCAAACTTTAATGTACTAGATGTCATGAAAGATCCCACTCAGAGCACTCTTGAGGGAGTTCTACATCAATATGTAAATTTAGCCTTTCTAAGAAGCCGTCTTAAAAAAAAGGGCAAGTACCACACACACAAAATACTTGGTAAATGATTGGATGGAATAACTGTCAATCAAACTCTCACCGAAACGAGCGAAAAAAGTATTTTCCATCAAAAAAAGCCTTTGCTGTCGAAAAACTCTCCAGTCCTGATAGAACCGATGCTGCTGCATTGTGTGTGTGTGTGTGTGTTGCTCTCAGTACCTTGTGTGATGGCGTCGCCCGTCTCTCCCGCTTCCTTTTCCTCCTTCTCTTCCTGCACACACGAGGCCGCGGCCATCTGGGCCAAAGCTGAGGCGCAGTTGGCGGCCACACCTGAAAACACACACAAACACACACAAATAAAATCTCTGAACACTTTCATGGGCGCTCCCAATTATATATATATATATATATATATATATATATATATATATATAGATTGATTGATTGATTGTTGCTGAACATATTTGGTGCGACTGAAAGCGAACACACGTTGCCTACAACTCCCTTCAGACTCTCCATCTCTTGGGGTTGTTGTATCTTCTAATAATTGACATTCAGTAACATCCAATTGGCGTCGTCGACTCCGACCCCCGACCTCTGACCCCCGACCTCTCTGCGTTGAAGGGGGAAAGAGGCGCGTTCACCCACCCAGAGCGCAGCTGAGCGCGGCGGCCTTCCTCAGGCCGTCCAGGCTCAGGCAGATGGTGTCTCGCTCCCGCTGGCTCTGCTCCTTCACGCCCTCGGCGCCCAGGATGAACGCCAGGCCCTTGGAGCTGCCCGCCATGCGGCCCGTCAGCGGCGTGGACAGCACGTCGATCAGGTTCTTCCACACGCCGGTGAGGATGAAGCGGGAGAACACGGCGCCTGGGAAGCAATAAACCACACACACACACACACACACACACACACACACACACACAGAGAGAGAGAGGAGAGAGACGATACAAGTCGTGTTTGTTCATTCATTTTTTACCCCACTCTTCATTCATTAAGCCTACATCAACAAAGCAGAGCTGAGGCTGAGTGTTTACACAGCAGCGGGCTAACACACACACACACACACACACACACACACACACACACACACACACACACACACACACACACACACACACACACACACAAAGAGTATCTCTGTCATGAGGTGTGACTCAGCAGCAGTCACCTTGGCAATTCTGGCCAATCCTTTGTCCTCCAGGGAAATATAGAAGGAGTGCAGGTGGTCCTTGACTCATTTTCTCCATCTGTGTGTGTGTGTGTGTGTGTGTGCCCTCTCCTCTCTTTTTTCCACTACAGTCTTTTATATTTTTGTAAAAACACAACTAAATCACTTCTCACTTTCCAATAAATAGCTTGAAAATAGTCTAATGTTTTTTAAAAATACCCCAAAACAAACAAAAAAATATGACTTTGTTTGGTAAAGTAATTATTAGTTTCATGTAACAAGCTTAAAAATCAAACAATGAGTCAGAAGAGCAGGTTATATGTTGCTAATGTTGCTCCAAAAAAATACTACGATCAGGAAAGATCTTTGAAATTTCCCTCAGACAAACTGTCTATGAAGTGAATGGATAATATAAAGAGTAAAACGGGGAATGCATCAAATCCATTGATCCTATTTCTGGGTGTTTTTTCAGCCACTGACCTGCCATCACCGTGTCACTGCCGGCCTTGTCACAGCTGAGTGGCGATTGGTTGGTCGCCCTCCTGATCAGCTGCCCGCCGATCGCGCTGCTGCCCAGACCGTCGATGTCTGAGGGGAAAAAAGAAGCTGTCAATGGAGGACGTCTGTGTCTTTTGACCAACAATGACACATAGTTATTATAGATAAGCTATGTGCACATATTGGGTAAGTTGATGAAAATGATCCCATTTTTTCATGTTGTGTTGTTTCCAGTTGATTGTAGCCCACAAGCTTCATGTAGCCTGTAAGCTACATGAAGCCTGCAAGCTACATGTAGCCCGCAAGCGACATGAAGCCCACAAGAGACATGAGGCCCGCGAGATACATGTGGCCCGCTAGCTTCATGTGGCCCGCGAGCTTCATGTGGCCCGCGAGCTTCATGTGGCCCACAAGATACATGTGGCCCGCTAGCTTCAGGTGGCCCGCTAGCTTCATGTGGCCCGCTAGCTTCATGTGGCCCGCTAGCTTCATGTGGCCCGCTAGCTTCATGTGGCCCGCAAGCTTCATGTGGCCCGCAAGCTTCATGTGGCCCGCAAGCTTCATGTGGCCCGCTAGCTATATGTAGCCCGCAAGCTTCATGTAGCCGCAAGCTACATGTAGCCCTCAAGCTTCATGTAGCCCGCAAGCTTCATGTAGCTTGCGGGCTACATGAAGCCTGCAAGCTACATGAAGCCCGCGAGATATATGTGGCCCGCGAGATACATGTGGCCCGCTAGCTTCACATAGCCCACTGGCTTCATGTGGCCCGCAAGCTTCATGTGGCCCGCAAGCTACATGTGGCCCGCAAGCTACATGTGGCCCGCAAGCTTCATGTAGCCCGCAAGCTTCATGTAGCCTGCAGTATGTGTAGTTATGGTGGAGACTAGCCGGACAATACAACAAAAAACAAAAAAAAGGCAGCGCGAGCACCTGTCAGCACGGTGATGAGCGGCAGGGCGTGGTCCTCCGCCGAGCCCCAGTACCCGGCCTCGCCCAGCAGGTTGCGGTCCAGCACCTGGTGGTAGATCTCCTCGATCCAGGCCTGAGAGAGAACCACGAGGACGCCGCTGATCTGGATCAGACGCACAAACTCCTTCTGCAAAACAAACACGCACGACCACACATCTAAATAGATCCTACTCTGGCTTGGGTTTCATCCTATTTCCAATACATTTTCGACTCCTATAAAACGATGTACAAATACTACATTAGTCAGAGTTTTTTGTGTGGCGTCGCTGCTCACCAGGCTGAGGACGGGGGCGAGCGTTCGGCGTCTGTAGTAGTCGCAGCAGCAGAGCTTGAGATTGAGCAGCAGAGCGTAGTACGACACCAGGTAGAGGCCGTCGGCGTTCATCAGAGACTGACAGCTCAGGGCGTCGCCGGCCTCGAAGCCCGGAGAGTGGATCCCACCTGGAGGAGGGAGACGGAGACGGAGGTGTTTTTTGTGGGGGTAATTTTCAAAACTCCTTTACATTTACGTCACCATTGCATCATTGAATAATATGATTTAATATAAACATAAAAAAGAACCATTTGAACACTAATGTGGGCTGCAATAACTGACTTTTGTTCCTAATATTACTGCTCAGTTTGCACATTTCTGCACACAAAAAAACCTACAAAAACATGATTTTTAAAAATGTTCAGATATATCTTCCACATTTTTAATATTATTTGTATTAACCCGTTGAAAACTGTGGAGCCAACTTTGTCTCCAGACCACTTTTCCCCTGTGTTTCAGACATCGTAGGAATCCCAAATTAATTACAATACTTGTGTTTATTGTATGCATTTGTTCAGCAAAAAAAAAATCACTTTTAAAAGATATTTTGATCATAACTATGAACATCCAGCATGATATGAGCCAGATTCCCCAAAAAAGCCTCCTGGAGCGTCAATAAGACACCTTTTTGGAAAGATTAGGACCTAAAGAATCAGAATCTGCATGAAAAATCACAATAAAAAAGTCTTGGTCTGTTAGGAAGGAGTTTCAGTCAAAAAATTGAAAAAAAATATTACATATTTTATGCCAAAAGATTGTCTGAATGGGGCATGCTGGGTATTAAAATGCATCTCCGCAGTGTTTAAAGATTTACTCTACAACCACTCCAGTTCAAGAGAGCGTCTCATTGTGAGACTCAACCAAACAGCAGAGACGTCCCTGTGGCCCGAGAGGAATAATGAAAGGAGGAGACCGCTCCACCATCGGCAAATATTAGTTTAGCACGCACGCACACGCACACACACACACACACACACACACACACACACACACACACACACACGTCCCATTAACACCCTCCCCCTCTCACCGGCCTGCAGTCCGGAGCAGAAGCTGGAGGAGAAGTTCTGCAGCGACAGGTCCACCTCGGTGGCGGCGGGCAGCCCCAGCAGCCGGGGCAGCAGCGCCGCCAGCGACTGCACGAACAGCCGGGCGCTCTGCTGGTCGGCCTCCTGGTTGCGGAGCAGCTTGAGCGACAGGGCGGCGGTGCGCAGCGAGCGGTGGCCCGGGCAGTCGCGGGGCGTCTGCTGCTCCTCGTCCGCCAGCGAGACGTTATCGGAGCCGATGTCGGACACGTCCGAGCGGCCCGAGTCTTTCTCCGCGGCCATGGAGTACTGGTCGCACGAGTCGAACTCCGTCCGCGACAGGTCCTGCTCCTCGATGCTGGTGAGGTGACGAGCGATGACATCACTTGAATTAGTCAGCGGCTTGAGAGGCAACATGTCACGATGAACAACTTTGATTTATTTAAAGTAATATATGCTTCTGTGGTGAAGCAGTTGTAACCACTTTTTTGAGAGAGATTTTTTTTTTTTTAAATATTTTTTTTTAAAATATTTTTTGATTTGATTTTTTTAGATTTTTTGTAATGATATATATAAAAAATTCTCTCTCTCTCTCTCTCTCTCTCTATATATATATATATATATATATATATATATATATATATATATATATATATATATATATATATATATATATATATATATATATATTTTTTTTTTTTAATATTTTTTTATATATAGATTTTTTTCTTTTTTCTGCATTAGAGAATACATCAATATCCAAAAAAAGAAAACCTGACAAATTGTATTGTCAGAGCAAACAAGGTTGATATTGATAAAATAATATTAATGTTTCCTGAATCAAATGGAAGCCAATGACCAGGTGAAACCACAATATCCAGATATATAGGACAACTGTTCAAGACAGTAGTGTGTGTCCTTTTTGGACAACTTTATTCGTTAAATATATATTTTATTTGGATACCAACAAACTGGTGAAACAACAAGACAAAATCACATCAGCGTGAAACCTTATCGGAGGAGTATCAACTCTACGAAAAACTCTCGATTGGGTTCAGACGACACTATGTAGTCACTTTATTCCAAACTTTTACACACCTGAAGTTGCTCTCGCTGTATCGTGACCCTCCCCCGTGGTGCGGCCTGGTCCTGGACTCCACAGACAGGAAGTTGGTGATGTCGGGGTGGACGAGGCCGTGACTTCGCTGCACCACATCCGGAGGAACCGCGGCTCCTCTTTCTCCCCCACCAACGTCTCCACCTCCACCTCTTTCTTTGTCCCCTCTGCCCTCGACCCCCGCCGCTCGTCCTCCCTCCTCCCGTCGGCTCCCCTGGTTCGCCTCAGCCGTCTCCCGCTTGCCTCCCTCCTGGCCGCCGCGTGAGGACGATGGCGAGGGCAGGCGCCCGTCCTCCCCGCGCTCCTCGGGAGTGGTGCGGCCCGGACCGGCGTCAAGCTCCCCCGCCTCCAGATCCACGGTGGTTTGCCCCGTTTCTGTGGTGATGCTGATGCTGATGTCGGGGCTGCGCTCGGCGGCGGCGGTGGCGTGGGAGGAAGAGGAAGAGCCGGGCTCCCAAGGAGGCTGCTCGGAGGACAGGATGTGTCTCTGCCACCGGAAATCGGCCTCGTTGATCTCCATGGACTCGCGCGTGGACTCCGTCCCTTCCTTCAGGTCCTCCAGTCGTTTGAGGAGGAGCCGAGCCTGAGGAGACAAGCGGCTACGTTTACGGTTTTGTACTTCAGAAACGACGGATTCTTTGAGAGGCAATTTCTGTAAAAGCGCAGCGCGGGAATCACCGCGGCGCGGCGCGTACCTGCTCGGACTGAATGCCGCGGCCGTGCGACAGTTCGTCCAGCGCCCCGAGGAGAGCGCAGGCGCAGGAGACCGACGAGTAACACGCCTCGATGCCTCCCTTCATGCAGGCCTCCGTCATTCCGTCCATTACTCTGGAGAAGGAAGCAGGAAAACGCACATTATATCTGGACCAGGAGCCAGGATTTTTATGATTTTTGGTTCATTATCTAATTTGGGAAAAACATTGTGACACTATGCAACTCTAATATAGTGAACTACATGCATTATTTGAGCAATTTTGTGCAAAGTAACACCGTGTAGCTTTAAGAGCTAACGCTAACGTTACGACAAGATGCTAATCAGAAGGCTCAAATTCATAAAGTCAATTCTGCTAATTGTTTTTTAACTTTGCAACCCGAGTTACTCACAGTTTAAGCAGGTCCAGGTGGGACTTCCTCTTCGAGAAGGAGCGCTTCCTGGTTTCTGGCTCAGCCACGCACGGACCGGCGAGGTCGTACAGCCGCTGGGGGCTGCCCAGGATCTAACACACACACACACAAATAGATTGCAACGTAATGAATTACCTACTGATACTTTAGTCAAAGTGGAAAGGAAAACCCATGGCTGGATGAAGCCGAAACATCTGAATCTGACAATATGCTCCTCCTCCTCGCACCTCCTTCATGATGCGGATGGCCTCGGTGCGGTGCTGAGGAGGCGGGTACAGCAGGATCCTGTGGTACAGCGACTGCAGCACCGGCTTCATCGACTCCACGCAGCTCACCAGGCGCACCAGCTCGGCGGCGACGTAACACACCGTCCGCACCACCGGCGCGATCCTGGCGGGGGCGCTGGAGGAACAGCCGGACCCTCTGCCCTGATCGGACACGCCTCCGCCGAAGGAGTCCACCTCCTGGCTGAATCCTGGGGGGTGGAAACGAAGAAGGAGGGACACGGAGATGGAACCATTAACACGTTGATGAAAGCCTTTAGAAGCAGAGAGACGACTCAAAATGAGCCCTCTGTAATGTGGAATACAAAGGTTTTCTGCTATAAAGAGGACACCATCAAGCTGACTGATGGCTAGAGATACATGTGTGAATATATTTCATTATTTAATATAATATATGGTCTGAGTTTATCAGTGGCAAATCATGAAAATGGTCATTATGCCAGTTTAACAGCTGATTGCTCGCCCCCTCTCACCCTGCTCAAAAATTATTATAATACATGTAGTGTATTTGTGAAAAACAATTACATTATAAAATAGATGTAACTTTTAATTATTTAAAAAAAAATTACAAAAATTACGACAAAAAAAAAAAAAAAAGTTTAAATAGCTAGAACTTTGTGATTCTGTTTAGCTGGAGTATATATATATATATATATATGGTCTTAGTTTCCAAGCTCTGGATTTTTTTTAAAGAGGTAAAATCAACCAGCTTCCAGTTTATTTTGTTCAAAATGGCCCCAGACTGTTTAATTATTTAATCTCTCATTAAGTAAATGAGCTCGTTCCACAGCAGCTACATCCACGCTGACATCAGACTTCATTAGCTGCAAATGCTCGTCTTTAAAATCTTTGTCTTTAAAAGAAAGAACAGCTCGTGTAGGAAAGTAGGAAACAGTTTCATACTTCTGACAGTTATTAATTAACAAGTTTAACAAGACACATGAAACTGCTTCCTCCCATGACGTCAGGAGTATCAACTCAAACTAGCCTTTGTTTTATTTTTGTATAAATGTAAGCATCGTGACGACCTCCCACACAGGAATGAGATCCGGTTACCGAGGCTGTGTCTGTCTGAGAGACGGTCGGCGGCGCCGGTGTAGCCGTGGTGGGAGGCGATCGTTTTGTCGTTGACAGGGTTTCCCATGATCGCCACGAGGGACGGACACAGCTGCTTCCTGGGCGAAGGAATATCCCAGGTCAAAATGACATGAAGCATCTTCCGAAACATTTGAATTAGATCACCGACGCCATTTTATGGAACAGAGGATTATAGGAGAAGTTCCGCGTCTCACCACACGAGGTCGCCGAACCCTCTGGACAGGTGCATTGTGGGAGGGCAGCTGCTGAGCATGGAGAGGATGCACTCCAGGTAGAGGAGCTGCAGGAGCTGGTTCTCACTGGAGGACGGAAAGACGCAGCAGCAGTCAGGAACGCGTCATACATATATTACACTTAGTCGTCTGCAAAGAGTCGAACGTGAGCGTCTCGCCCTAAAAAGAGTGTCACGGAGGGGAAAAGCTGCAGTGTCACCTGTCCACCGACTCCAGTTTCTCACAGAAGACTGTCAGAACCGTCACCACGTCTTCACACAGAGCCTGGCTGGTGGGGGAAATGTCTGCAAACACACACACACACACACACACACACACACGCATACAATAACAGAGTGAATTCATGTTGAATATGTACATGAAGTGATAACACAGTTGTATTCTCCGGTCTCTCACATCTCTGTCTTCTCATTTCTTTGTAGTAAATAAAATGAATCACTACCATCTCTGTGATGAGAACCCTGCTAGTCTCACTGTGGAGGTGGAGGTGTTACTACCTGCAGACCGGTGATTACAGACGTTTACTCACAGCTATGAAACGGTTATCTACGTTAAATTTAGGGGAAGTAATGTCTACCCGCCATTAGCAAACGGCCTTGTGGGTCGCCATGTTGAGAGCCATGTGGAGACAACGGAGATGTTCGGACTTTTCGCCGGACTTCTGTCAGAAATAATTGGAATATTTCCAGTATATGTTCAAGTATTCCTTTAAACTTGTGAGGACGTATCATGCTAGCCGGGATGAAGCGACTACAACACCCTCAATGTCTCTCTGTAGTGCTCACAGGAAGCTTTGACACTCGTTATCTCATGCTATCAAATAGCTTATAACCATCTACTGTTGTAGATGTTTCCTTCGGGGTCAAACGGTAGAGTTAACGCCTCTCAATATAATGCTGTCCAGTCGTACTCAGCTTTTCACTAATAGACATAATTCCATTGACACATTTCCAACAATGTTCAACAAAATCAGAGCATAGACACACGCCTACCTCTTCTGTGGAGCGGCGGCGCCGTCACCTCGTCTCCGTCTTCACCCTGTGGAGGAGCACACGACCGGAGGCATGTTTACTGGGAGTGGGTTGTTTTTTTGGGCGGGCTTCAGTGTCAACGCGGGTTTTAGGGTGAAAGAGTGCCGGAGAAGATGGAGTTTGAGTCCTTTCACAGTTTACATGTGTTTCTGTTTGGCTTACATGTCTCTTTGTGTCAACATATTAGAGATATTCTAAAGAAATGTGTTTAACGTTTTGGAAACCGTACGCGAAAATCCTCCCGCTCCCATTTTAATACCCAGCATGCCCCATTCAGACAATCTTTTGGCTTAAGATACGTAATATTTTTCCATTTTTGAACCGAACGACACAGTTTTTTGACTGAAACTCCTTCCTAACAGGACAAGACTTTGTTTTATTATGATTTTTGTTGCAGATTCTGATTCTTTAGGTCCTAATCTTTCCAAAAAGGTGTCTTATTGACGCTCCAGGAGGCTTTTTTGGGGAATCTGGCTCATATCATGCTGGATGTTCATAGTTATGATCAAAATATCTTTTAAAAGTGATTTGTTTTGCAGATATACATTTTTTTTTAGCAAAGACTTTGCTGAACAAATACATGCAATAAACACAAGTATTGGAATCAATTTGGGTTTCCTGTGAAGACTCAAACAGGGAAAAAGAGGTCGAGACAAAAGTGGTTCCACAGTTTTCAACGGGTTAAACGTAGTACTGCCATATTTCTTCAATGTTATTGATATATATATATATATATATATATATATATATATATATATATATATATATATATATATATATATATATATATATATATATATATATATATATATATATATGTGTGTATTTTGTGTGCGTTCTGTTCGAGGGCGTCACCTCTTGTCTGTGTCTCAGCTGCAGCGTCAGGTCGCCCAGGATCTGGCTCAGCGTGGCTCGGACCGCCGTGTTGATGCTGCGCTGGTGACAGCTGGACACGTAGGTCTGGATACACACCTGAACACACACACACACATACACACACACACACAACAACAACATCTGTTATTTCAGTGTGTGTTATCTTTCTACTGTCTGAGTCACGAAAGCAGATCAGCTCATGACGCACAGTCACAAAAAAATCTAGCGAGGTTTCCATGGCTTCAAAGGCTAAGGGGGGGATGTATTGTCAGCGTTTTCAACCATCTTCCAGCCAGATTAGAAGGTCACAGTAAACACTGGTGAGCTGCCGAGCGACGCAACACTTCCTGTGATACGAGGCGAGCTTTTCAGTGAGGGGCTTTCATCAGAAGTGGCTCGCAGCATCACAAGAGTGTGGTGTGTTTTAAGCACACGGGGTCCCAGGAGTGTCTCACTCTGCATCTCGTATACACAAACACACACACACACACACACACACACACACACACACACACACACACACACACGAAGGCAGGGCCAGGCAGGTTTTCTGTACAGCGCATTTATTTCATACCCATAATACGACTCAAAGTGCTTCTCAGATCACGCGGGTAACACATGATAGGAACAATAAAAGCAAGCAAAGAATGAGACAATGGAGTTAAATGAGATTGAAAAAGAAAATGCATTAAAAGCGATGGTAAACGAGTGGGTCATTAGCTCGGATTTGAAAGCTATCCTCATTATCTCAAGTCTTCACACACGTAAGCCAGAGGAGGGTTGGAGGAGAGTGAGAGAGAGAGCATGTCAGCAATGAACTGTGATTTATTCCACTAATTACGGAAAAAAGGGTCTGAGCACCGTCTCACAGCCTCTGAACGAAGACCATTTCTGCTAATTATGCTCGGATGTTAAGTCCTGGCAGCCTCCGGGATGCGTTCCACCTCCTCCACCTGGACCGAAATCCATAGAGGATCAATACATTCTGCATCATCAAGCCTCCCAGAACCAGCATGTGTGTGTGAGATGAACAAGAGACAACAGGGAGCTGCCTCCTGCTGCCTCGCTAAAAAAGATAACATCCTCTTGCTCCGGCAGTTTTACTTCTTGCAAGCAATCAATGTTGCTGTTTTTGTGTTGCAGATAAATGTAACGCAAACAACAATACATGTTGTTTTTTACAGCGACATCTGGTTCTGCGTTAGGGTTAGGCTCGCAGAAAAATCATCTGCTTGCTAAAACGTGAGTGACTGAGTCTGTGAGTTGCGAAACCAGTTGCATGACATGGCACAAAAAAAAAAGTGGCACGATGCCGGTGAACTCATTGTAGGTGACAGGATTGATCTCTGAGGGTGCGAAGGACTTTCCATGCAGGGGCTGTACAGGAAAGGTTTTCCATTGTCAACCATTTTGAAAGAAATTGGCGAGGATTTTCTGGCCTTTGGTCGCCATCTGTGGCGAGTGGCAACCCAAAAATTCATGCATTTGAATATTTGTTGCATTCATTGCACCAGATGGCGACAACACATCACAAACTAATGCGGGAATTGATTCAGCTGACGAAGAATCGGACGAACCGGAACAAAAAAAAAAAAAAGACAAATGTGTGAAGTCTTGGGAGCCAAAGCATCGTATAGCACAGTGGTCCCCAATCACTGGGTCGTGGGTCCCTTGCTACCGGGCTGCAGAGAAAGAATTAATGAAAAAAAAAATCTAAAAATAATAATCAAGGTAAAAAAACGTTTTATTTTGAAAAAAGACCGGATGCATGCTCGTAACCTCAGATGAACCTCTTGACACATGTTACGTGATAGTTACCCCAAAAATGAAACTTTAAAGTCCGTTTCAACTTGGTGTTCTGGATTAAAGTCAAGGCAAAGCATGCTTGAAATCACTAAAAAAAAAAAAAGCTCTGGAGACCCTGCCTCCATTTTCAACATCCTGTCTTTGTGAAAGTGGGTTTAAATGAAGCAGCAGACTGGACATAAAGGTCTAATTTACGGAGTTAACAGGACATAAAACACGCATCGGGGGTCGTTTTCTCCCATCACACCGACATGGGACCGGCTCAAGGCTCCTACTAATTCGGCGTAATGGTGAGTTTATATCTTTCTGCACTTTATAATTGCTTCATGTCGATCGTATCATTTTACTACGTCATATTTATTACCTTGCAATACGACACACGCTTGTTGTGTACACATGTCACATTTTCCTGATAAAGCATAGCATCTGAAATACTCCAAATATTTAAAAAAAGGGACTTTGCAGCCCCTTTAAAAAGTGGTATTGTTGGGCCCTGTCATGCACATGAATTCATATTAACTGAGCGGTTGAAACTGTGTAAATCGCTGCATTACCAACCTGTGCTGCACCTCACAGTTTGTCTGGGATGGTACTGATAATGGAGTGGTGCTGACAACCTCTCCAGCCTCTCTGAGTTATGACCCACACACACACACACGCACACACACAGACTCACAAACACCAGATGGCCGTCCTTGGCAGCACGCAGCCCATTTACACAACATGTTGACCAGATTTTTATGAGCTGCTAATGAACATTCAAGACATACAGGAGCTGCTGCTGAGTGAAGTGACGTTAAAGGAGAACACACCACAGAAAACACTCATTTGGGTTAAACAGTGGAGGCTGCTTGTTGTCAGATCATTAGATCTCTGCTCAGGTGAAGCAGCTGCAGGAGCTGGAAGTCGCTTTACTGTTACAATGTGTGTTTTCCTATCTGTGTCTCCTGCAGCAGGTTCTGCTCGCTCAGCCGTTGGATCCCTCACCAAAACATGATTTATCACTGAGGAGCACTTCTTGCAACCATGCCGAGTTTCTCCACAACAGAGCTGAACACACTACTCGCGTTGTTGCGCAACAGCTCACACGATGAACAGAAAGACTAATAAAAGTAATGCTGCAAGAGTGATATAGTTGCTTGCTTCTATCTATCTATCTATCTATCTATCTATCTATCTATGTGTAAGTTTCTATGTGTGTGCAGGACCACTCACCTCATCTTTCTGAATAATGGATGAAAGTACAGCATGAGATAAGGCAAGGCCTCCGAGTGGAGGGACGGAGCAAAGCTTCACCTTTTTAAAAATAGATTGAGCTCCTGAACTGCTTGGCTTTGTACACAGCTCACTATCTTTGAAAATAATAATAATAATAAAACTAAATGTCTGGGACCAATCGATACTGGGACCATGAAAGAATCGATGCGATTTTCTCGTCTGAGCTGCAAGTGGAAGCATCTTTGCGACCACAAGACAAACATTTTTTCTGTTGCATAATCTCACATATCTGAAGAGGTTCTCCTACCTCAGAAATCCGGAGGATGGAGTCTCCATTGATGTCGAAGTTCGGCGAGTAGGTGATACACAGCAGGACCTGCACACAGGAAGAAGAGAGTGAAGATTGAATGTTTCTACCATACTTTATTGTTATGGGGTTGTATCATTCTAACAGCTCAGGTTGAAATGATTCGACTGATCATCAGAAGATAAAAGACGCAAAGCATCATGAGGCGGTAACACAGCTCTACAAATACAGAGCAGTTCACTCTTTATATCCAGTATATAGAATATATTCAGGACCTGAGGTCAGGATTCGGTGCGTCACCAGCTGTTACCTTCATGACTTCCACCTGCAGGTCTTCGTGGAGGGATGGGGTGACTCTGATAGCCTCCAACATCTGGCTGAGCAGCTGCTTCTCCAGGACCTCCACCTCCACGCCGACCCCGCCCACCAGCCTGTCCTCGCACAGCAGCTTCTGATGGGATAAAGGCACAGGGGGGAAAGAGAGCCTCGGTGACGCAGCCGCTTCCCTCGTGATGCCCAAGTAAATACAAAATGTGTACACTTCATTTTCTCACGTGGCCAAAGAATAATCCAGAGTAAAATATGGATCTGCTTCAGTGTATGTTGAGGTACCTGCATCCCAGTAAGCGCCGCCTGTCCCAGTTTGGTGTTTTTAGACTCCAGAGCCATCTGTAGAGGCAGCAGGCAGCGCTCTCTGGAAGCACACAGACAACAGCAACAGGTTACAACTGTTCCCATCATCTGCTCTCCCACTGGGCCACACCCACACACCACGAACAGAAAGTGTCTTTTTTCCCATGGTGCCGCACAAAAGGAGTCCTCAAACTCAAAAATGAGTCGGTGTTTTCCCAGTTCCCTCGTTTCAAAGACAATGGTTTTTTGGCTAGATGCTTGAAATGAGGTCGGTGGTTGAACAGAAGCTTAAAGCGGCTAATTTAGACGTCATCCCGCCGACTGTTGTTCTGTATCTCACGCGACGGCGACGTAGTAACGGCCTTACATTTGCATTTTACTTCTGCCGGTTAGGTTTACTCTTCATGTTATGGAAGCCCATTTCCGCACACAAAAAAAAGAAGTCATAATTGTGACACACACAAAAAAAAACATAATTATGACAACAAAAAAAGTGTGACCAAAAAAAAAAAGTCATGACAATTTTTTTTTAAAGTATGACCAAAAAAATTTTTATGAAAAAAATGAAAATCATGAAAAAAAGTAAGACAAAAAAAGTCATGACAAAAAAAAAATTCTATGAAAAAAAAGTCATGACAAAAAAAAGTATGACCAAAAAAAATTTGTATGACAAAAAAAATTTAATGAAAAAAAAAATCATGACAAAAAGAATGTATGAAAAAAAAGTGTGACCAAAAAAAAAAAAGTCATGACATTTTTTTTTTTTTTAAGTATAACCAAAAGAATTTTATGAAAAAAAAAGGAAAATCATGAAAAAAAGTGACAAAAAAAGTCATGACAAAAAAAAAAGTATGAAAAAAATGAGTCATGACAATAAAAAGTATGACAGAAAAAAGTATGACTAAAGAAAAAAAAAAGTACGAAAAAAAAATTGTATGACAAAAAAAAGAAAAGTCATGACAAAAAAAAAGTATGACAAAAAAGTATGACAGGAATATGAGAGACTCTCAGTCTTGACCTCCATCATGAACTCCAGATCCTCATCCCTCTCTTCCTGCCCTTACTGCAAGTTCAGATTGTTGATTCTTTAACATTTTCCTTTCATTCTAAATGCTACAGATTCAAACACAAACACACACACAGACACACACACACACACAGTCAGTTACAAAGCAAATCAACTGTGTTTGATTTGTTTTCTCGCTTCCTCCCTTCTCCATCACTTCCATCTTTCTTCGTCTTGTTTTCTGCCACACACACACACACACACACACACACACACACACACACACACACACACACACACACACACACACACACACACACACACACACACACACACACACATTTGTAGTGTGTTGAGTCACGGTGCTCTGCTGCTGCCGATAGCGGCCCCACACTGAGCTTTTTTTATGAAAAAAATGAAAATCGTGAAAAAAAGTAAGACAAAAAAAGTTATGACAAAAAAAAAATTGTATGAAAAAAAAGTCAGGACAAAAAAAAGTATGACCAAAAAAAATTTGTATGACAAAAAAAATTTAATGAAAAAAAAAATCATGACAAAAAGAATGTATGAAAAAAAAGTGTGACCAAAAAAAAAAGTCATGACATTTTTTTTTTTAAGTATAACCAAAAGAATTTTATAAAAAAAAAGGAAAATCATGAAAAAAAAGTATGACAAAAAAGTCATGACAAAAAAAAAATGTATGAAAAAAATGAGTCATGATAATAAAAAGTATGACAAAAAAATTGTATGACAAAAAAAAAAGTATGAAAAAAATGAGTCATGACAATAAAAAGTATGACAGAAAAAAGTATGACTAAAGAAAAAAAAAAAGTACGAAAAAAAAATTGTATGACAAAAAAAAGAAAAGTCATGACAAAAAAAAGTATGACAAAAAAGTATGACAGGAATATGAGAGACTCTCAGTCTTGACCTCCATCATGAACTCCAGATCCTCATCCCTCTCTTCCTGCCCTTACTGCAAGTTCAGATTGTTGATTTTTTAACATTTTCCTTTCATTCTAAATGCTACAGATTCAAACACAAACACACACACAGACACACACACACACACAGTCAGTTACAAAGCAAATCAACTGTGTTTGATTTGTTTTCTCGCTTCCTCCCTTCTCCATCACTTCCATCTTTCTTCGTCTTGTTTTCTGCCACACACACACACACACACACACACACACACACACACACACACACACACACACACTTATTTGTAGTGTGTTGAGTCACGGTGCTGTGCTGCTGCCGATAGCGGCCCCACACTGAGCTTCATCAACCGAGCTGTCACAACGACACCGGTTCAAAAGGGCTGCGAGGAGCCACAGTCCCTCAACGGGATCTGACACTTTTTCTACGAGCACGTAGAGAACATCGAGACCCAAAAGACATTCATCAAATGCTCGAAAACCAACGTGTTTGGATCATTTACACGCGATAGAGTGCACACGGAAACACTCCTTTGTCAAAGCGGCGATGCATTTTCCTGCATCTCGACTTCATTATCCCGTCAATGGAGGATGTTTTACAGCAACTACGCTTCACAAAGAACTGTTTTCTCCCGTCGGTCAGCGTGGAACAGGAAGCCACTGGACGAGCGCCGTCGCACTGCATTACAGAGACATTAGCATCAATATTTAATCCAATAATCCGTAATAAAGCAACAGAGGTTATTGGATGAATAATTCACGGGGCGTTGAGCTGCAACAGCCTCCAGAATGGACGGCACCCTTCATCACAACGGCGGCAGCTCTTCGTTTATTCCATATTTTACGGCTTCAACGCTCAATTTTTCCACGACAGTTGCGAGAAATATTCCAGCTGTCTGCATTTGCAAAAGGCCCAGTTTGTTTTTTCTCCGCATGATTTAATGGCACGCTATTTTCATGGGCAGGTCATCTGTTAAATTTGTTTTTTTGGTGGTCTTCTCTGGAGAAAGCACAACACTTCCCATCGAGAGCGTTCTGATGAAAGTCACTGCGTGGTTTTACAGCTCAGGACTGCTGCAAAAACATCTTTAACCTTTTGGAAACCGTGCGCTCCCATTTTAAGTCCCAGCATGCCCCATTCAGACAATCCTTTTTGGCATAAAATACGTAATTTTTCCATTTTTGAACCAAACGACACAGTTTTTTGACTGAAACTCCTTCCTTTGTTTGTCGTTGCAGATTTCGATTCCTTAGGTCCTAATCTTATGAACACGTCTGGAGGAGTCAGTTTGTGGAAGGTGTGAGTGAAAACCACATTTTCTTTTATAAATTCATCACACAGAGTGATTCATGTGTTTCCGGCGTCTTCTTGATGCATGAAACACACATTTGGATGTGTGAAAAGAAACAATCCTGTCATGTTTGAGCCCATCCACTAGATACTATAATATACTTTTTAAAAAGCTCAGGGAAAATCATAAGGAATTTTTTTTTTTTTTTGCAAATTTCTGAAAAAATGTAAACTTTAGAAGAAAAAACATGAACATTTTTCCCAAAAAGTTTTCCGATTTTTTTTTTCCAAAATTTTTTTTTTCCAAAAACTTGTTTTCCCCAAAACATTTTTTTTTTTTAAAAATATAAAAAAAAAATTTTATAATTTTTTTTTATAACAATTTTTTTTATATTAATTTTTTTTATTTTTTATTAATAAGTTTTTTTATGAAAAAAGTTTTGTAAGTTTTTGAAATTTGTTAAAATTTTTGAATTTTTTGGGAAATTTTGACCTGTTTTGTGACGTTAGGTTTGAATGTAAAGTTCTCCCTTTATACCCGTCAGGTGACTCCAAAAACCTATTTCAAAGCATTAGAAAAATGCACTTGACACCGGTCGTAAAATCCTTAATCAGGACATTTATTCTTTGCAAAGCAGGAGCAGAGCCAGTGATACAACGCGTCACTTTACTAATTTCATATCTCCGAACGAGTGGAGAGTCTTAAATACATAAAACACAACCGCAGAAGCTCTCACTACGTCTTACACCCATCGTGAACCTTCCTTCATCTAATTGACATGTTTTAACCCCTAAGAACACAATAATGTGTCTTCAGGCCGGAACATACAGATACAGCAGGTTGCTTGACCGATTACACAACTGAGCATTGTGTGAGGGAAAGTTCCCAAAGTCGTCGGCCAGGAAACATCATATAATTTAGAGGAAATACGTTTTTTCCCCAACACGAGGCTTCCTCCGAGTCAACATTCGTCACAGGGCTGTTGCGGTGCACAGTATCGGACAGCGATGGTGTTTTTATCCAGCTTCACATTCTCCGGCAGTTAAACTGCACTGGTGTTTAAACCGAGCAATGTGCAGGTTCACTGCTCCAAATTCAATATCTCCACTGCCATACCGGGAATGATTTGATCATTCAAATTCATTCAAATCACACACACACATGGTGTGTAGCGTAGAGAGGAAAGGCTAAAGCCACGTGGGGGAAGAGAGGAACACTTTGAATTATAGGATTTGGTTATCTGCGTACCTGCAATACGACATGTGCGACATGTGGAAGGCGAAGCTAAAACGCTAAAGCTAAAACGCGTCTCCAGCGGAGGTTCAGTTTGGTCTCAACTTACCGAAGCTGTGAAGGGGAAATCTTGGCTGATCCATTCTGAGACTCCAGGGTTTCTGTCAGTTAGCGGCACAAAGAAAAAAGAGAACATTGTGATTAATAGTTCCCTCACAGACACGCTGGATTACATCGGCCTCGATAAACCAACGAATTCTCGTGGCATTACGTATTGTTTGTTGAGCTCAGGAGACTAAACACAAATCTGGTTCATCACACTAAAGATAATGTCAACAGCATTCGAGCTGGTAAGCTGGCTAACGTTAGCTCGCTGGTTAGCTCACTAACCATACCGAGCTTGTTAGCTCGCTAATGTTAGCGAGCTGATTAGCTCGCTAACATTACCGAGTTGGTTGGCTCGCTAACATTACCGAACTGGTTAGCTCGCTAACGTTAGCGCACAATAGGGTATGAAATCAAAGATGGTTTTCAAGTTTAATACAGAAGTTAGACACGTAGAGTTGAAGGGCAGAGCTGGCAATATACTGTGTTTATTTCCTCATCTCAACGATAACATTTTCAGTGTGAAATATTCCTTCATTGTCATGAACACTGCAGTTTATGTCGACTCCAACATACACCTTATAATCCCTCATTAAAGCACTATTTCACCCCCTCAAAAGTCAAGTTTGATAAACAAGTAGCTGTTTTGTGAAACGAAAATGCCTAAAATAAGATCAGAGTAACTCACTAACTACATGCTGTGATAAAATGTTAAATATTAAAAACAGCTTGTTCGGAATAATGCCGCGCGCTTCATTTAAACGACCAGTTCGTCTCATCCCGTGTGAAAATGACCTCTCAGTGCACAACTGTGTCTGAGGGAACCTTGAGACGCGTCACCTTGGCTTCACACGGGGGAAGAACACCTGAAACATGAGACCTGCTGACCTCTGTCCAAACACTGCATCAATCTCCTGTTCCTGCACAGGCTGTCATGCTGCATACACCACTTCAAGGTTTAGTAGTCACTCACTAGCCTCCCGAATATTGTCAGGCACGCGCGCGTGTGTGTGTGTGTGTGTGTGTGTGTGTGTGTGTGTGTGTGTGTGTGTGTGTGTGTGTGTGTGTGTGTGTGTGTGTGTGTGTGTGTGAGACAGTGTGTGTCTAAGGTGGCGACAATCACATCAATTCAAAGCCAACTATGTGAGCTGCCGGTACGGGCGTGTCATTTTTAACTTAACTGAAGACATAACTGAAACATGGCACACGGGATAGTGTCTGTTTCTCCACAGCGGACACACACACACACACACACACACACACACACACACACACACACACACACACACCTTGTTCAATAGACAAGCAACCTCTTGTATCTTATATCTTGTACAAGAGGTTGCATCCCTAATTTTAAAGTAAACCTGTATGCACACACACACACACACACGGTCTGCAGACCACTTAATACCGCGTTTAAACACGCCCCCCTCTTGCAGTGTGTGTGCATTAAGTTAGTGTGCGTGTGCACGTGTTGGATTAAGTGAGTGTGCCTTCATCAGCACAATCTGAGCCCGCTCTCTTCTCGCTGTGTAACGGGAGTTTCACCGGCTCGACAGAAAGTCAGGCATGGCGAATCGTGCCTTTAAAACACTAATAATGTCCCCACTGACGTCAGTGGAAAAGCTTGTTTTCCACCTTCTTGAACGGTGCTTGTGAGATCTTGTGTTTCTGAATGTGCTTTGCAGAGGAGAGAACTTCTGGGGAAAGCACTGAGCCGTGCAGGCAGCACACTAAAGAAACCAGCAAAGAGTTCATATTTATATATATTTCAAAGTCTGCAGGGCTTCTTTTTTGTTTTGTGTCTGCAACAATTACTCAAAGTCGTGGTTCTTGTGTGAACCATTTAAGTTCAAACAACCCTTTTTTAGTGAAAGGTATAGGAGATGGCTGGTGACTCAGCAAAAATGTCAGTATTAATGATCGTTTACACCCACAGCCTCACGTCGTCTTCAAAAGCCCACCCGACGGCATCGATAGAGCGGTCCTGTGTGCATGATGTCATCATATGATGAGCTCATATGCTGTTAGCAGCGTCACATCATGCATCAAGCTCTGCAATTAGAAAATATGCACATCCGTGGCACTCGGCAGTGTTATGCATGTACATCCTGCCTCTGAAAACATCCGAGTGGTTTAACGTTTGTGCTGAAAGTCTCCCAGAATGGTGCATTCATCATGTGCCATGCTGCAGACAGAGTCCATTTACTTTTATTGGAAGTTAAGGTGATGTTGCACAGATCAAGTGGGATTTATAATTTGTCTTAAAATAACTGAATGAGTTTTTTTTTAATGACTAGGTTTCTTTTTTCAGCTGTGCTTGTTGATCATAAAGAGACAGTAAGAAATAAAGAAAAAGAAAGCAGGTGTACCTATTGTTTAATTGTGTTATTCCTATCTTGGAATAAAACAAATATTTAAGAAATACACAACTATCAGTCTTTGTGGTTGACCACCTTCCATTAAGTTATGAGAAACATTGATTTTCCATAAGATGTTGTGGTGTCTTGAGACTCAGACAGCATCCTTTCAGACATGGGCCTGTAGCTGATCCCTGAATAAGCTAGCAGGTGAACTCACATATTTAACATGCCACCCCCCCCAAAAAATCCCCTTTCCCACCGTCCTGCAGCCGGAGCAAGAGGAGGAGGATGGGAGCAGCTGTTCCACTCACCGCGGGCGTAGACGCAGGCGTCGCGCAGAGCTTTGTGCTTGTGGCCGGACGCGTCTTTCTGCAGCTTTCGCAGGATTTCCTCCATGCTGGCGTTTCAATCTCGCACGGAACCCCGAGGCGTGTTCGTTAAGGGTACAGTGACAGTGACAGCATCCCTGACCCGCCACACCACCACCTCCACCACCTCCTCCACCCTCCGAGGAAGGCGATGATTCATTCAACCAACGACCAGCCAATGATGTCAGGCCAGCCCGGCAAATCCTCTGGATGTGGAAGAAGGAAGCGTCTCTCTATTTATTTCCTTTCCTTTACGTTGTTGTTGTCGTCGTCCACCTCGATGTGGCTTCCGGGAACAACAGCGAAGATGACAAAACACCTGACAAAACAGTGAACATTAATTGTCGCCCCCCAACACCACCAAAACACAGAGAATAAACGCCACTCTCCCGTTTCCTCGCCACACAACCGTGTTTTTGAAATCCGTTCCAGTGGATGAGCGTCGGCTTCCCGGTTGCCAGATCGGAGCCCCGCTGTTATCCCCCGAATTCAAGCTGCTCGGCGCTTGACTGCGGAGAACGCGACGAAGTAAAAAGGGGGATTTTACTCGGACCAGGCAACACAGTATTTACGCCGTTTCTCAGTGGGCGGAAGCCGGAAACTACGGCAGGGATCGTTGGAGTCACTGGAATGGGACTTCCGGCCTTCGCGAGGCGACAGGTGGATGACGCGGTGGTCTTTTTTTTTTTTTTTTAATTTGTTTTATATAAAGTCAAACGTTATTTTTTATTTTTATTTTTTTAAATTGTGTTTTACTTGTTTCCTCGTCAACATATTCAATATGTTTATTATTAAGACACTAAATTAATTGATTTCCAATTTTTATTTATATTTATTTATACAAAATTTAAGAATATATGAGAATTTGACAGCCGGTAGAGTTTAATTTAGTGAAGTTGGACCATTTCAAATTTAAAAAACAAACACAGAGATGAATATTGTGTGAGAAGAGGTTATAAAACCTTATTTGAAGCTTTCACGTGCTGTATATACTATTTAAAATGTCTTTGTTATATTGAACATATATTAAGTTCCCTGAATTTACAGAGTGAGATAGTAGCATCTTGTGGTGAGGTTGCAGATATCGACGCCTCCCTTTGCACACTTCAAACTCTGCCTCACATTTTTGGTATTGTCAGGACTCTAAAAAAGTTCATGATTGTTTTAAAAAAAAATTGATTATTGATGTTTTGGACACAGGTTTTGCATTATTTTAATGCTGGATGCTCTACCCCTGCCAGAAAATATGAAGAAAGGGCATATATCATATACATCTATTGACCATCCTTGCCAAATTATATGTACATAAGTGCTCTGTAATAGTATAATCAAATATCTTGACCATATGTGACAGAGTGACAGTGAAGAGTTGCATCTACAGGTTCATGGTCCGGTCTTGTTAATCTCCAGAACTTCTCTGTCAGGAGTCATGATGTTCATTTTAAGTAACTTACCACCACATACAAGCATTTATATTCAGATATGTAGAAAGACCTGTGTGTCACCATGTGTCCACCTGATGGCAGTGTTGGATCAAATAGTTTCTACTATTTCTTTACCTGAAATCCTGAACAGAGGCAGCAACTATGACAATGTTCCCCATGATGTAACCGACATGACGTAAATACATAACAGACCCTTCTTGAAGCTAGAAAAGAATCAAACCGATTCTTTAGGTCCTAATCTTTCCAAAAAGGTGTCTTATTGACGCTCCAGGAGGCATTTTGGGGGAATCTGGCTCATATCATGCTGGATGTTCATAGTTACGATCAAAATATCTTATAAAAGGGATTATTTTGCAAATATACATTTTTTTACCAAGACTTTGCTGAACAAATACAAACAATAAACACAAGTATTGGAATTAATTTGAGGTTTTCCATCATTTGGACTGAGAGCTCTTGTTATGACATCATTTTGTTGCAGCCTCCTTTCCATCATGCAGGAGTTTAACTTCACTGACTGGAGAACTAGCGCCCCCTGCTGTTGAGATATCATACTAACCTTAACGCATCAGGATGGCTGGAAACAAGAGTTCACACATATTTAAAATGTGACCTTTCAGATGGAAAATCTACTAATGCTCAAGAGATATAAGAACCTGAACAATTTAATGATTTTTACTCACTTATTTTTCTTATTTCACTTCTGAAACACATTCATTTATTCACCTGGTGCAATATCTAATACCTTTAAGTACTTTTATACACATTTTATTGTATTTTTATTCCATCTGCATATGTAATATTATTTGTACTGTTTTATTTCTTATTTTGTTTTAAAACTGTTTTACTGTTTATCTATATTACTTTATTTAATCTTATTTACTTGTGAGCAATGCTGTTGTAATCCTGTAATTTCCCCTCTGAGGGACAAATAAAGGATTATTTTATCTTATCTTATCTTATCTTATCTTATTTGCATTATTTTCAACTTTTGCTACCCTGGTTATGAACGCGACTGATTCATTTGTTGAGCGTAGTCCATCTTCTTTACATTAATGACATGTTTTAATTGCGTGTATCTATTCTAGATGTATTGACTTCTGCAGCATCAACTTTCTCTCTGACTTACTACTTTTGTCTCTTTTTACTACTTTTCTATGATTTCTCGAGCAGATTCATGGAGCTTCATTCATTCCGTTGCAGCTGCAAACCCCCACAGGCCGAGTACATTACGTAAAGACACCCTGAAGGACACGTCGCTGGCGTCCCACTTTCACCTGAGCGTTGCGTTGTTGTGAAACGTAGTGGCCCCTAATGGATGAAGCGTTAAGTCCCCACGGTGACCCAGATGATTACAGAACACACGGCGCTGAACCCGGCGCACTTTCAGCAAATGAACGTTAGATAACGACGTCAGATTTGGGTCGTAGCTGCATCGACGCGTCCTATCGGACACGTCGGCAATATATAACAGCAATATATACAGTGTATATATAGGTACATCTACTCAAGTACTGTATCCTCACACCTTGAGGGAATAATGTCTTCAAATGTGTCTCCGACATCCACCTGGACTCAAGGATGAACTGAGTTGAGATTGGAGGTCAAAGGTCAAGGTCACTGTGCCCGCACGGCGTTGAGTTGATTCTCTTTAAATTCAGCAAAAACCTCAAAGACAATTTATAAGCAATTCATGGCAATTTAACACAAATGTCTAATGGGATACAATGACGGGAGATAATGGCAGTAATATAAGAACAGAATAATGTACACTGTAAAAAAAACGCCTGTGAAATCTACTGTATTTGTGAGCAGTAACCTACTGTAAACTATTTCCGAGTAAAATCCTGTGTATTCATTCAAATATTACCCACAAAGTACTGTAGAAAATTACAGTAACTAATAATCTACTGTAGTGATATACTGTGTTTTTTAATTATTTTTTTTCCAGTAAGTTACTTGTCAGTTAATAACTGTCAATTTTACAGTGTGTTTTTTTATAGTGTAGGTGTAATATTTTAATTTGAATCTGTTGTCAGTAAAAAGTAAAAAGATTCTATATTCAATGTTGTAGTAGCATAAAGTAGTAGTACATATAAATGCTCAAATAAAGTACAAGTATCTCAAATTTGTACTGAAGTAAAGGTACTTTTGCGCCAGTGTTTCTGTACAAAGGTGAACAACAGCATCATGAGCTCAGTGCATTATGTTTACAGATTTAAACATCCAAATCTATTAGAGGTGATTTCAGTTTGATCTCTGTCGCCCATTAAAGTGATCAGAGGTAAGATTCTCAGAGTTCACACACACACACACACACACACACACACACACACACACACGCACACAGCATGTGCTCATCAGTGAGAGCGTTTGTTTTTGTCACCATTTGCATTAAGCAGAAGCAGCAGGTCAGCAGATAATCAACGTAATGACTTTCCATCAGAGCGCTGACCGAGAGACACACCCCACACACATAGTGTGTGTCTGTGTGTGTGTGTGTGTGTGTGTGTGTGTGTGTGTGTGTGTGGTCCTCCCGGCCTTATAAACATGTCTACCTGAGTGGCTCTGCTTCATTCACTCCCTCACCTCCTCCCCGCAGCAAACACACACATACTTCACACTTTGTGAATCACTTCACACATCTGGATTCGGGTTCGGAGCTTTGGGCGTCGACGACCGAACGTTTGTTACTTTGCTTTTGTTTTGCAGCGTTTAAACTCTGAGCCTTGAGGCTTTCCTGCAGGTTTAATTGACCCAGAGTTAAGTAGTGCCTGAGTTAAGTACCTGAGCCGACAAGTGAAGGATGGTAAAGGGTCAGAACTTCTGAAGACAAAAGCCAGGAGCTAAATTACCCATCATCCCCCCCTGAGGCTCAGTTTACTCTTCCTGACGACGTTGGACAGCGACTGTGGTTCTGGTCCAGGGCCTGGATTTTCACTTTCCTCTTCCAAAGACTCGTTCAGGTACAGAGACCGTCCCTCTCTTCACTCTGTGACGTACTGGGGATGGATGTCGGTTTGAGTTGTTGTAGGAACCCCAAATTAATTCCAATACTTGTGTTTATTGTATGTATTTGTTCGTCAAAGTCTTGGGGAAAAAAATGTATATCTGCAAAAAAAAAATCACTTTAAAAAGATGTCATGATCGCAACTATGAACATCCAGCATGATATGAGCCAGATTCCCCAAAAATGCCTCCTAGAGCGATCAATAAGACACCTTTATGGAAAGATTAGGACCTAAAGAATCAGAATCTGCAACAAAAATCGCAATAAAACAAAGTCTTGGTCTGTTAGGAAGGAGTTTCAGTCAAAAAACTGTGTTGTTTGGTTAAAAAATGGAAAGAAAATATGGATTTTATGCCAAAAGATTGTCTGAATGGGGCATGCTGGGACTTAGAATTGTCGTGGGAGGATTTTTTACACATTTTCCAAAAGGTTAAACCATAAACTGCTGTTTACTGAAGGAATAAATCCAGTGAGGAGTCGATGTAAGTTCTCATAGTCTTGAAAAGGAAGACTCGAGCTTATAGCTTTATGGAAAGTTGGACCTCAAAGCCACAAAGCAACACAATGGAGCAGGAAATGAGAGGCGATGGCGTCCTCACTGTGGAGGCTAATATGGGAATGAGGGAGCAGGTGAGCAGGGAAAGTAATGGAGAATGACAGGTCTGCACAATGCATGCTGGGAAGTGTCTGGAAACAGAGCAGCAGACTGAGTGAAATAAAAACAAAGCCTGTTGTTTCCTGCATGGATTTCTCTCCTGACATGTTCGTATCGACCGGGAACCACAAACTGCATCTCCACGGCGTAATTGCATGACAAAGAACAGACGTGTGCATTTACCCCGTCGAGAGTCTAAACGTCCGTGGATTATATCACAAAATACTTATTATGGGTGTTTTTATTAGGAGAAAAAACACTTTCCGTAGTCACAACGTTGTTTAATGCAAATATATGATGAGAAGTCGTATTAATAAAAGAAATGTTGGCTTTGATTGACATTAAATGATGGTAAAAAAAAAAAGAGGTAATTCTGATAATAGTTCTTCAAAAGTTCCTTTTCTTGAATTAAATATGAGGGTAATTGGTGCAGAATGGCCCATTCAAATAATATATAAGTCATATTATTGGATCATAATTATTAATACTGCATTATTAATGTTGCAGCCGGTTATGGTGGAGCTCATTTTTCATAACGTTATATAACCTCCTGTAGTTTAACATAATACAATATACTTTATTATTGTCATAATTTTATTTAATTAATCTGAATGCATCCCTCAAAAAAAAAGTGTTTGGATAAAATGTACAATATTTTCTTCTGAGATGTACTGGAGAGGGTTAGACTTATACAGTAGTAGCAGTAGTAGTAGTAGTAGTAGTAGTGGTAGTAGTAGTAGTAGTAGTAGTAGTTAGTAGTAGTAGTAGTAGTAGTAGTAGTAGTAGTAGTAGTTAGTAGTAGTAGTAGTACTAGTAGTAGTAGTAGTAGTAGTAGTAGTAGTTAGTAGTAGTAGTAGTAGTAGTAGTAGTAGTAGTAGTAGTAAAAGTGTTTTATTCAGTCAATCATTACATACAATATAACAAGTAAAGCCACAATCTAGTATACAAAAAGAAGCATAATGCTTATATATCCTATTCTTATCAATGAAATCAGATAATTAGGAAAAAATAAAATATGCATAGTTACAGACAGAACAAATAGAACAAGACAAGTTTTAAAAAAAAGTCAATTTAAGAATTGCACCTTTAACTCCACCTGCTGCGCACCCGCTCACCTGTCAATCATCTCTGTCTCTCTCCTCCCCTCAGACAGAGGAGGAGGAGGAAGAGGAGGAGGAGGAGGAGAAGGAGGCGTGGGAGGATGAACGGCGGGAAGAGCGAGCTGCTGCTGCCCACGCGGCAGAGCATCCTCTCGTGCGGCGACCGCGAGCCCAACTGCACGGCGCGCGGCACCGACACACTGGCGCTGACTGCGGCTTCCGCGGCGAGCCGCAACGGCTCCGCCGGGGACGCGTACCGACTCGTGGAGCTCCAGCATCCCGCCGCGGCCGCCCCCACGGTCTGTAAAGCTCTCGGTGTGTGTGTGTGTGTGTTTGTGTTTGTGTGTGTGCATTGTGGTTCCAGCGAAATGGAAACTATTCCGCTGCCCAACTCCGCGGAAACCACGATACTTCTTTAATATTATTGCACGCTTATTGTCATAATAATGTCAAGGGAGTGCGTGATGTTCTACTTGAAATGCACTGGGAGAAGTGTTTGTTTCATTTTGCATTTACTTCATCAAGCAGTGAGTCCTTTAATGAACGTGTCTCTTTGGGGTTAGTTCTTTTAGTCCTTCAAAAAGAAAGAAAGTATATATTTAATGCTAATATGAATAGTTCTGAATTGAGTAATCAATAATATTGATTGGAAAACCATCTAAGTACATACTCTACAACGTGCAAATCAATATGAAGCACACAGAGTTTGGTTCGCTCTCGTATCGAGGTTACTTTTAAAATGCAAACTCCTCACATTAGATGACATATATTATGATTAATACACTATATTATTGATAATATCACCAGCCAATACTAATGTATAAGATGAGCTAGAACTTTAAGGATTGAAAACACTACAAATGGACGTTAAATGGACAGTTTCCATTATATTTTCACATAGAATCACATGCATAACGCTTGTTTTCACTGTGTGCACGTGTTCAAAATCCTGCACCGACTCCCGCGGACCCATTTCTGTTCATCTGCTTTTGCAAATGTTGTGTTGTCCTCAGAGTGACAGTACAGGAGGGATGTGCTGACTCGCACGACGTGTCTCTCCCATCTCACATGAAATGCTTTAATGCAACTTCCCTCCATCATCCTCCATCCTTCATCCTCCTCCATCCTCCATCCTCCCCTGAGGGCTTCGTTTGCTTCATCGGACTCACTGTGCGGCTGTCCGCGCTGTAAACACATCACACTCTGCTGAGCAAAGAAGAAGAAAGCACACACACACACACACACACACACACACACACACATACATCTATAGATTACGTCTGATGCCACCGTCAGTCACACACACACACACACACACACACACACAGATTAAGGGAACCGGTGCAGAAACATTTCCCCCTTATCGCTCTGCTCCACCGACACCTCGGAGCAGCAGAGGACGTCACGCTTCACGGCTGAAAGGTCGACTTTATTTCCCTCCACCAGCGGCGAGGTTACTGTACACACCTGCAAGCACGCGCAGAGGCAACGCACTTCCTGTCCTGAGGATCGGGACCCCATGTGTCCGTGTGTATTCGATTGCACATTTTCCAAACGCCGCGCGTTGATGAGCAAACACATATCGACGTATTTGATTCAGGACGTTCTTCTGCATCGGCACACGCTGTATGGATCGGACATGGGCGCATGTGTTGTCTTTGTAAAGATGTTCTCGGCTGTCGGGCTGCGGGGTCGCGAGCACGACAACTTTCCACTGGCGGTTTGGGGTCGCTGGGTATTTAGATTGACACAGAAAGCAGATTCCATGCAGTTGTTATAGGTAAAGTAGAAGTTTCTGACGCTAAATGTCTTGGAGACGATGATTTCTCGTCGGCTGTACTCAATAAAACTTATAAAGTCATAACTAATACAGTAAATAATGACTTAACCCGTTTTGTATCCAGACCTCCTTTTCTCCTGTGTTTGACTCGTCGTAGGAACCTCAAATTAATTCCAATACTTGTGTTTATTGTATGTATTTGTTCAGCAAAGTCTTGGGAAAAAAATGTATATCTGCAAAAAACTCACTTTCAAAAGATATTTTGATCGTAACTATGAACATCCAGCATGATATGAGCCAGATTCCCCAAAAATGCCTGTTACAGCGGTCAATAAGACACCTTTTTGGAAAGATTAGGACCTAAAGAATCAGAATCTGCAACAAAAATCACAATAAAACAAAGTCTTGGTCTGTTAGGAAGGAGTTTCAGTCAAAAAACTGTGTCGTTTGGTTCAAAAATGGAAAAATATTACGTATTTTATGTCAAAGGATTGTCTGAATGGGGCATGCTGGGACTTAAAATGGGCGCAGGAAGATTTTCTGAAATCTTCGAAATGTCAACGATCAGCGACAAAATTGGTTTGATTGCATTAGTATTTTTCATGTTTTTTTTACTGCAATGACAGTTTTCATGGAAGTCAATGAGGCGTTTTTGGCCACAAAGGCGTCCAGAGGAAGTATTTATGACACTACATGAAAAATACTGATGCAATCAAATCAATTTTGTTGCTCATCTTTGACATTTCCAAGACTCCAATCACCACCAAAACCCCATGACCCTACTGTATTACATGGAGAATAATCCAACTTAAATCCCATATGGACAAACACAGGTGAGGCCACTTGGGGCCCTTATCTGGAGCCCAAATTTAACCCTTACGGCCCCACATGGGCCTGCTGGTTGGGTTAAAACTCACCATCCAAGAGCAGCCCGACCAAGCTGCCCGTCCTTGCTGTGGCGGTGAGAGCGTCCAAAAGGATGAAGCTCCCTGTCAGCAACACCAAGGCAGGAGTGGTTTGTCACTGTGTGTGTGTGTGTGTGTGTGTGTGTGTGTGTGTGTGTGTGTGTGTGTGTGTGTGTGTGGCGGCTCTTCACTGTCGGTGTCGGTGATGATCGGCTGTCAGCGGCGGCGATGACATTCAGAGCCGCCATCAAACGTGCGTCAGCTGCCTTTGAGGGAAACTTCAAAAACGAGAAAACCTTCATCTCGCCGTAAAGGTCGCCGTACACCGATTGGCCCGTGTCACCGGCTGTGAAGCAAAGGTGACATTAAGTCAGGAAAAAAAGAACATATAAGAGTACTGTGATACTTTAACAAAAGAATAATATGTAATATGTTTAACCCGTTAAACTGTGGAACCAATTTGTCTCCAGACAAATCTCTTTTCTCTGTGTTTGAGTCGTTGTAGGAACCCCAAATTAAGTCCAATACTTGTGTTTATTGTATGTATTTGTTCAGCAAAGTCTTGGGGAAAAAAGGTATATCTGCGAAAAAATCTTTTTTAAAAGATAATTTGATAATAACTATGAATATCCAGCATGATTTGAGCTAGTTTTTCTAAAAAAAGCCTCGTAAAGCAGTCCCCGACTTGTTCAAACTCTAAGGTTCAGGGCCTTAACGACAACCCACATACTTAGAAGACACCTTTTTGGAAAGATTAGGACCTAAAGAATCTGAATCTCTAACGAACATCACAATAACAATAAAACAAAGCATCGGCCTGTTAGGAAGGAGTTTCGGTCCAAAAACTGTGTCGTTCGGTTACAATTTTCGCGCACAGTTTCCAAAAGATTCATTAATGACACGTGTTAAGATTCACGTAAAAGTATAAATACTTAGTTAGTGTTAGTGTTTAAAAAAAGAAGGAGAAGCTATACCTTGAATAAAGAAATAGCACTCAAATAGCGCTTACTTAGCACTTTGTAGTTTGGCTATTTTGAAGAAATTGTACTTTCTTGATTCTTGTTGTTCTGAGTTTGTCCTCATGGTAAAATGCACTTATTGTAATGTACAAAACGCTGCTGAACGACACAGATCAGTTCCAATTCAGAGCTGGTCGTTAGAAAGAGACTCGGCCCCCTAAAGGTACGAGGTCGCGGCGAAGTCGGCGTGTAAACGCGTGACCTCCGTGTCAACACGAGCTGGTTCCCGTCAGTTACATGGAGGTTAACGTGACGCCATAATGTCCGAGCGAAACTGTGAATGGATGGCCTTCAGATGACAGTTCGGCGTCGTCGAAAGAGGACGACGACGGTCGTGAGCCGATACCCCTCAAACTATGAAAATCGTAACGGTGTTGATTTTTTAAAAGCAGAACCGAGATGCGGCGTTGGGAGTTTCTGCGAGCGTCACGTGAGGCTGGTACGAAACATATTGACTCAACATATTAACATTCAACGTCTCCTGCGTTGTTCTGGCGGCTGGGTTGAATCTGGACTCTTTACTTTCTGTCTGATCTGTGTTTGAGTGAATGGATAATTCAGTGTGTCAGTCAGTCATCCTTTACTTCAGTAAAGTACTAATATCGCAGTACAAATACTCTGTTTTATGTCAAATCCATGACTTTGATACCTTAATTGAGTAAAATCCTGTAAATATCATCAGCGAAATGTACTTTAAGTACTAAGTATTACATGTGCGGTAACATATTACCTGTTGTTTTACTATCATGAGGTTTCTCCTGTCATAATGTGTGTTAAAATACGCTGTTTACACGTCAATAAAGTGGCGTGGCGGTCAGATGTGACGCCAATATTTTACTAAATAAACATTAAGCTGTATACCTGAACAGTTTGGTGGAAGAACAAATACTAACTTCTTACGACGACAAGGCCATATTGTTTTTTTTGTGTATAATAACTGATTGTCACGTTTTAAAAGTAGGTAGGTAGGTGTCAGATGTGTGTGGACGCAGTACCTGTGTGAGTACCTGTGTGTACCTGTGTTTGAGGTCGTAACACTCTTGGTTTTCAGTGTCCAGGAGGCTTTGATGGTCAAAGTCTCCTGGACGCTGAGGAGCAATCAGAGTCTCCATAACCTTAAGCACAACTTTATTTATCCACTTGATGATTTACAAGCGATAAAACAATAAAACAGAATAACGTTTCCCTCTGAGATGGTATGAAAAATGAATGTAGCATGAAAAGACTCAAGTACTCAAACGTGTGCGTGATCGCGGTGCATGATTATGCGTCGTCGCATCCCACCCACCCCGGTCAATTTGAAAAAAAAAGAAAATGAGGAACAACATGTTTCGTCATTTTTTTGGAGGCTGAAAAAGAAAAAAAAAAAAAAGCGTGACGCTCAGGAAGTCGTCTAAGAACAAATAAAAATGAGGCATGGAGGGAATGAAAACAGACAGCGGGGATAAAAAGATCCATTGATAGCAGGAAATATGTGCAGCTAATATATATCATATCACCCCCACGCACACACACACACACACACACACACACACACACTGCAGGGCTTTGAGGCCATGATGAGGTATGTGAACGTCTGTTTCATATGTGTATTAGATAATAACCTTCAGGTGAAGCCGAGGGCTGGATTTATAGTCAAAGGATTTCATATTTAACTCTTTTTTTGGGACCAAAAGTCAGGATTACTGAACAGATTTAAAGGGCTGGAATGCAACCCCGACAGAGGAAAGTACTTGTATTCAAGTATTGTACTGCAGTATGAGTATTTCCTTTTCTGCTACTACTTTAAGTGACATTTTTACTACTTACAGTATATCTAGAATACACATTTTCTTTAATTGCTGATACTTTCAGTGTGTGAAGCTGGTGAAACCTCTGCACTTTTTTTTAAAGAATAACTTTTGATTACTTCTTCCATCTGATTATCTGACTGAAATCAGACATCAAACATCAAAGACTTGAGGGCTTTTGGCCAAAAAACATAAACTTTGCGTTCCTGTTGATCGTTAGCTTTGAGGTTGATGTTTTTCCTTCAAGACGACGAGTTTTCTGAGAGACATTTTTCTACAAATAAAGCGGCTCAATCCTTTATTATTTCATGTAACTTTGAGTTTATATCATGTTTTAATGCAGGGATGGAAAGACAGTCCACGCTAACACATTTAAGGACACACAATTAGAGAGCTGGCTGGAAAAAAAAGCATTTCATTGCAGAGTTTTGTCTCCAGAAACTTGAGATTTAACAAGATGACTTGTGTTTTGGTTGTTTTTTTTTAATCAAATCCGAGCTGTCGTTTCAACATACCAGAGAATGTTTTAGCTCTTACATGTATTTTGGAGATGAAATCAGACCGCTGAATGTTTTATAAACATGTTTGTACTTTTTTAATGTGAAAATAACGAGGCAGAAAATGTCCTAAGTCTGTTGCCGTCTGTTTGGACCTCGGAGCCACCGGTCCATAGAGGACGTGGGAACAGGTCAAAAGCACATTTTAAACCTCTCTTCGTGCTGATAATCTGTAAATAATCCCTCCAGCCGGCCCCCAAAACTTGTATCTTCCAAACACCAAAGGATCTCGGTGTCAAAAAGCTGCTGTAATTATAATAAAGTCCTGATCTGTTGACTCTTCGCTGAGGAATGAAGTTCACAGATCGGTCGGGTTCAAAAGGCCGGCTCACAAGCCAGCGAAATGTAAACCTGTGATGTTACTGGTTTGATCCTAAAATAGTAGTATATTATATATCTTTATGTATTGTATTATAGTCTTCTGTGGCTAACTGGTCCAGCTGGGAGATGTATCCAGCTGTTTCCACAATATGTGACATAAAAACAGTAAATGTTAGCATTAGCATTCATCTTACATTAACAAATAAAGTGCAATTCTTAGAAAAACATAATGTATATACCATAAAAGTTGAGTCACAAGCCGCTATTAACTTCAGTGGGTGTCCCCGGTGTCGCAAGCTAGCGCTGCTGCTAGCTCCCCGGTGGAGCAAGCTAGCGCTACTGCTAGCTTCCCGGTGGAGCAAGCTAGCGCTGCTGCTAGCTCCCCGGTGGAGCAAGCTAGCGCTGCTGCTAGCTCCCCGCTAGCTGCTGCTGTTACTGCCTGCGTCCCGGCTACCTTCGTTGGTTGTCCGGAAGCTAGCAGAGAGCTAGCAGCAGCGCTAGCTGGCTACAGCAGTGAGCTAGCTGGGACACCCACCGAAGCTAGTAGCGACTTGTAACCAGACTTTTACAGTATATATATAAATCTAGGAAACATAAAAAGCTGTGAACGAAGGCTTGTGACCCTGTTGCTAACATGCTAGTGCTTATAAGTCACATTATCTCTCTGAGCTTATTGTCTCCGCGCTGTGCTGTTACCTGACATTTGGTCCTCATGTCGTTCAATAAAGAGTTATTGAAGAGGGATAAAGGGATTTCAAATCAATTTGGAAGCGTGTTAGCTCGGCTGCTAACGGGGATAATAAGCTACAGAGATCAACAGGCCTCCAGACCTGATTTTGAGTGGCAGTTCCAAATGAGAAATGTGGAAGGTAATTCAGAGATAGTGTTGAAGAAAGATTTTAGAAAGGCAAAACTGTCTCTCCTCTTTTTCATCCACCCATCTGTTTAGTTCCCTGCTGTGTAATGAGCGCTACAAGCACAACTAACAACACACTTGTAATCTTGTTTGACATGTAGATGATGCGAATTCAAAGTACTTCTTTGGCTCAGTGAGTCTCCACATCAGCCTGTCTGAAGGGGAAGTCATGTGCACATAAAGTGTTGTGTGTCTCTGTGTGAGATCTATCAGGTTCTTGAAAAACACGAATGACACGCCTGGTTTCATTTCAGTTCACCGGTACCAAAAAGAATCAGGTTTTTGTATTTCTTGCGTATGAAAACACTTAGAGTAAACTCTTATTTCCCTCTGTGAGCACAAACTAAACTCCATTCATCTTATTTTATGTTTTTGAAGCTTTATGTCTCTAAACCTGAATAAATAAAACCCAAAACTATCTGCATAGATAGATTGATACCACAGGAGCAAAGAATATGTGTTTTGAGACAAACTACGTCTTTAGGGAACTGAAGTCGCATTTTACTGGTCAGGTATTTAAACTGGACTCACTTATTTTGCACTGAAAGTAAAAATGCAATGTATTTACATCCAATAAAACAGAAAATTAGTTTTAACAGATGCACAATCTGATCCGGCTTGTTGTTCAAAAGATTAAAAACAAACATCTTCTCTTCATTAAAGACTCCAGGAGATTCATTCCACTCTGGTGGCTGGTGAAGTTATTGATCTGTGAGAGGATTAAACACTGACCTGAATCAGTTCTGTTACAGCGCCTATTGTATAAGTGACGGTGAACTCACACACACACACACACACACACACACACACACACACACACACACACACACACACACACAACATGTGTGTGATGCGTATGCTTGTCATGTGATACAGCCGTTCAGTCAGCTATGGCGTGGGAAGCGTTTGAGGCCGACTGATGAAAAGAGGGCACACGCTCTTTGCTCACGCTCTCTTTTTTTAAATATTGATAGCAGACATATTGTTCATAACCTCGTTATCTCTAAGCCACAACGGTTCAGTCGTCGCTGCTATCTATACATAGATATTTAGATATGTTTTAATATCTGTTCTCCATGTTTTGTGTCTGTAGCGTAGCGGGAGCTACGACTACAACTATGTGCAATCCAGTATTGTGTAATTTGAACAACACATCCTTGAATCCGTGAGATAAGTGATACAGCAAAGCTGTATTCAGATTTCTGTAAATTCCTTTTAATTCACACAAATGAAATAAGACTTACTGCATTTGCTGAATATCTTCAATTTGTAAAAATGTTCTTCCTTTCAAGGACACACACACACACACACACACGCACACACACACAAACACATTTAAAGCCCTATCAAGCCTGTGATTTGAATTTTCTCCCCAGATTTTCCACACAGTTTGACTTTGTTTGATCCTGTTGCAGTACATCAACTGTGTGTGTGTGTGTTCATGTGGGACATTTGTGTGTTTGTTTATGTGTGTTTGTGCCACGCAGGTGTGCAAGTGGTACGTGGCACTATGCCAGAGAGAGAGTGTGTGTGTGAGTGTGTGTGATTTTCAGATCTCAAGTGACCTTTGTGAACTGGTATTTAACTGGTGGTGAACTTGTTGTAAAACTGGTGCTGAACTGGTGGTAATACTGGAGATGGACTGATGGGAAACTGGTGTTCAACTGTTGGGAAACTGGTGATAAACTGGCAGTAAACTGGTCGTGAACTGGGGGTAACCTGGTGATAAACATTAAACTGAAGATGAAATTGAGGTAATAGCTTTTAGATGAAGTAATGTACATCTAAAAACTATACAAATTACTTGTGGTGTTCCTCAAGGTTCAATTTTAGGTCCCCACACTTTCAAACCTTTACGCGTTGTCTCTTGGAAATGTCATGAGGAGGCATGGCATGAATTCCCGCAGCTACACTGCAGTGTCTCCTGATGACCCAGGGCCAATAGAGGCCCTTTTAACTGCATTTTAGACATTAAGTTATGGATGTTTACAACTCATCCACAGACACAACAGAAGTCCCGGCAGTTGGAAGTTAAGCTCAGAGAGACGAGCTGCATCTTTGTCTTTTGATTTAGATCTCAAACTTCAAATCAGTTATGCACTTTTCCATCTTGTGAAGCCAATACAGAGACATAAATCCACCCTTTTTATTGCCTGCAGGATTGACTAGTGCAATGCTATATCAAGAACATATCTAGATTACAAGTATTGCAACATCCAGCTGCCTGTTTGCTGCAGAACACATTACATTAATCTCAAAGTCTGTGCATTAGGAACCGTTTTGCTCCAAGAATTAATTTTATGGTGCCTTTGTTGGATTATAAAGCTTTTAACGGTCTCTGTCCGATATATTTCCTCATCTTCACTAGCAGTTGGTATTTAGTTGCAGCACCTATAGTAGTCGTCCTCGCAGTGTGTCAGTACTGTCTCTCTTCTTTAGACACTTCCTCTGCTCATCCTAAAACGTTTCTCCTGCTCTGAAGTTTAATTTCTGTCTGCGTGAAAGCAGCATCACACCGAGGGCTGACGGGAACTGGAGTCGACACATCACGCCGCCTCGCTCTTATTCTCCCCGTCGTGCTGCTGTCGCCTCAGTCGCTTCATCTCGGCTGATGGTCGCTGACCCGACGTCACAGCATGGCGGCTCAGACCAGCAGGCACACCAACAAACAAACAAACAAACAAACGAACAAACGGATACACACAATTTCAAGCAAACAGACATTAGCGTCTGTTTGAGAAACAGAGAAACAATGACAAACCAACACGCAAATACACACAATTTCAAACAAACAGACACACCGAAAAACTAATGGATAAACAGATACACACAATTTCAAACAACAAACAAACGGTCAAACACACAAAATTTCAAACAGACATTAATAAACAAAGAAACAAACAGACACACCAACAAACAAACGGACAAACAGATACACACAATTTCAACCAAACAGACAATAATAAACAAAGAAACAGACAGACACACTAACAAACAAACCAACACACAAATACACACAATTTCAAACAAACAGACACACCGAAAAACTAATGGATAAACAGATACACACAATTTCAAACAAACACACACCAACAAACAAACGGACAAACAGATACACACAATTTCAAACAACCAACAAACGGTCAAACACACAAAATTTCAAACAAACAGACACTAATAAACAAAGAAACAAACAGACATTAATAAACAAAGAAACAAACAGACATTAATAAACAAAGAAACAAACAGACATTAATAAACAAAGAAACAAACAGACACACCAACAAACGAACGGACAAACAGATACACACAATTTCAAACAAACAGAGACACAAACAGACACATAAACACACAAATACACGACCCACAATAGTCAGAAAGACTCTCACAGAAATGCCCAAAGGCTGTCGATGTAACGGACAAAAAGTCATGAACTCACTTCCACCAAGAAGAGGAGGGATTGTAATTATCTGTAAACTCGTATCTCATATTCATAAACTTGTGTATTGCCTTTGTTCAAGCTGTGAAGAGAGAAGTATTACGTGCATCATTCATAACAAGTTGAATATCCTTTAAACGTCTTGAAAGTATTTACTCAAATGAAGATTTTTAACACCAACTGGTACAAAAGCATTAAAAGGAAATTGGCCTTCTTTGTATAATCCTTAGTCATATACAATAAATAGTGCTGTTATCAGTTCTCGTGCGAGATATTTCTTCACACCCCATCAGTCCCCGTCAAGAATGAACTCCAGTTGTGCCAAAATATATATTTCTTTAAATCTCCATTCGGCCGTGAGACCTGCAGAGGTGTGTTGTATTTGTTTTGGCCGTGTTTGCGGAGCACCAAAGTCAGTTATTGAGCGACGGGTTCACCGTCTCCAGATGCTGGATGAACACATCGTCCATTTGTTTGTCGTCGCTTCAGTCGAACGGCAATAAATCTTTTCCTGTCCGCAATTTTTCAGCAGGAGAAACATCAAACAGATTGATTGGAATGAGAGTTAAAAAAAAAAAAGATGTACAGAGCAGATAAGGGCCCATGAAAACTTTAATTACACCCAGAGTGCTTCCAGCGGACTGTAATTACAGGGGAGCGCGTTATCTGAGTACGCCGCATGTAGAAAAAAGGTACACGCTGTGATTGTGTTACATAATTGGAGCAGAAATAGATTCCTGCTGGCTGTCAGCGTGCCTCCATTGATCCACTTTGCATCCAGTTCAGAGAGTATTCTCTATCTGCTGGTAGTAATGCTCATACGCAGGCACGAGTCTCTCCTGACTCACACATTATCTAAAGTCTAACCCCCGTTGTGAGAGCTGTAGCACCACAGGATGAACTGAAATGTAGCTGATGAGCAGGTCGTTTTTTCTTCTTTTTGTTTGATTGCGGCTGGCTATTACATGAAATGTCAGGTTAGAGGATTTAATGATGATTCAAGGCAGTTTTCAGTTTGATTGACAGATGTTTAGGGAATAATTAAAGATCCTTTAACATGAATCAGTATCCAGGTTTTCAGTTCTTATGGTCCAAAATATAGATTCCTTTGAAAACGTTAACTTGGTGTTACTGAATATAAATAACGAGTATGTAATTATTGCTCATTAAATCTTCACACGGGACTATTAGATGTGAGAAAAACGACCTTTTAGTAAAGTCACAGAGATAATTAACATGTGAAGCTGAAAAGATTTTCAAGGGAAGAGTCACAACAGTGAACTTAAAGACGGGTTTCATGAACATTACACTCATTTCAGTTAACTTTAGTGTGTTTAAGAAGTATTTTACACCAAGATATTGTATTAACAAACAAAGAAGTACGTTTTTTAAAGGTTTTGAAAGGGGTGAAAACATTTTCATATGAAAAAGATGATTTTAAAGTGGGAACATTGTGTATAACTTAAGTTTATCAAACTGAAACGTCTCTTTAGGGGCAGATCACACCAGACGCTTTAAAAACGCCTTCATAAAAATGCGCGTTTAAAAAAATAAATAAAAATTGTGTCTGGATGATGAGAGCTTTCAGTTACTTCGGGCTGAGCAGAAGTCAGTTTCAGCGTCTTCTGAGCAGCAGAGTCGTGTTTCCATCTAGATTTACAAAGCTCTTCGTCTTTAAACACCGCTAACGTTAGCGCCTCGTCGGAGGTCGCCATTTTCTTTTGAGTTCCCCGCTGTTCACACCACACGAAGACAGAAAGGAATAAAGCCCCGCCTCTCGCTTGATCTGATTGGCTGCCTTGGCCAGGTGTTTTAACTTTTAAGCGCGCCGAAAAACGCTAGAAAAACACAACGCGTGGCGTTTAAAAGGCGTGCGTGAGAGGCAAACAACGGTTTAGCTAGCGACGCGTTTTTGAGAGTCTGGTGTGATCGGCCCCTGAAGTAAAACAAATTTTTGGGACGTGCAAATGAACAATGTTGGGCTTTCTTCCGCCCGGAAGAGTTCATTGAGCCGTCCACACTGCAACGAGCGCCACGCTGGAAGAAATGTAAGGATTCCCGTGACGGACTGAGGTGAACAAGTTTGTCCCGCTCGCATGCGTCATCCACCAGCGCTGAAGAGTTCTTGACCGTGACCACGGCCTCTTTCGAATCCATCATCACAAGACAGACAACATCCGGTCGACAGTGTTACACTTCAGAGACGGAAGATTTCCAGGGTTTGAATATGACGCGCCACAAGGTTTGAACATTTTTGAGGAAAGCCCGATCTGAAACCCCAAAAAAAACACTTGCAGCGGTTTAAACATACACTCATGGAGGAAAGCATCGGGATGTGAGGATGGAGGTTCAGACCGAGCCTCCGCGAGACGGCGAATCCTTTGTGACAGGACGCGCTGCTCTCGACGCGCGGCGGCTAATGCGGTGACAGATCGGCGTCCTTTGCAGCAGGAAACACTCGCCGCTGACGAGGTGGAAGGACATTTTGATAATGAAGCTCAACGAAAGTCACGGACTGGAGGAGCGTTTTGAATCAATGTTGTATCTTGTCCACTTGCTGCACATTTCAATAATCCTCCTACAGTATGTCCTACTTTTGCCTCCACTAAAGTAAACATTGCATTTTTTTAAAAATGTATTTATCTGATGTAGAAGTAGAGGCTGAAAGGAACCCCTACATCCTGAGAAGAGCAGACTTCACTTTTAACCCTCGGGGGAAATATCTGTCTCTTTCGCTGCTGTGTTCTCCGCAACAGTGAAGTTGGGAGCCAGACAGGAAAAACAATGAGCTGAAAATCCCTTTTTGAAATCCCTTTTTGAGCTGCTGGTTTAGCCGATCGTATTCTGGAAGTTCATCGCGATCAGAGACGCCGAGACTCCGAGATCAACGCTGCCGTCTCGCGCTCGAGGCTCTAAAAGTACGAAATGTAACGTCGAATCTGAGTCAAAGATCAAGACAATTACAACAAAAATGTTTCAAGCACTTTTTAAATGGTAATGGGACGAGCTTTATTCGGTTTTAAGATGTTTAAAAAGGCCTTGTTGTGCAAAAATTCCTCTAAAAAAGAAACGATTGCAGCTCCAACGTTTCACGCTGACTCAGAGTGACGCCTGAGCTTTTAGCTCATTTCCGCTGCGTGTCCTTGACGTGTTTGTTTGTTTGTTTCCTGCTGCATCTGTCGTGTGCTGTCACAACAAGTTTGACTCCATCACTGTCGCCGCGTCCTTCGCAGCTTGTTCTTCGTCCTCCTCTTTCTTTAATGCTGACTGTTTGTTCTACGCTGTGAGCAAACAAACAAAAAACAACTTGCACATTGAGACCGAAACACACTGGATGCATCTTGTGGTTTCACGGGTCATTGTAGCAACAACAACATCTCGCTCGAGTGTACTGACGCCCGACGGGCTCGATGGTGTGTGTGTGTGTGTGTGTGTGTGTGTGTGTGTGGTTTGCTCTACTTTAATCACACCTTCATAACTATCTTTGACATATTTGAAGGGATTGTACATGGCCAAAAGTATGTAGACACAAACATTCACCTCCATATGTGATAGTGTAGAGAGAAGGAGCACTTCACTACAAATTTAAGTTACCTTTACGTAATATTCTCATGTTCTGAAGCTTGTTAACTAGCTTTTAATTTCTTTAAAATGTTGAAAGCTAATTAGATTCCATGAAATGCTTTCAAACCCACAACTGTTGCCTTGACGTTTGCCCCTTCGAAAGCATTAATATTGACATTTTAAAGGAAAATGAAAGATATCGTTACCGTCAAAATGCTGCCGTGATGTATACATTTCAGGCTTTGTAACTTTTTAAAACTTAAAAGCAAAATATTGGAGTGGAGGTCCGTTGGTTTCCATCCTCACAGCTTCAGTGCGCCGCTCCGGCTGACCTTCGTTTTACGCTAACTGGGCCTCACATGTCCGCCGGCGGTCGGAGTAAATTATGCGGTTAACGTGGCAACTGGGAGACGAGATGAAGAAGATGGAGGGACGCCGCTCGGAGTTAATTAGACACAGCGATGTGCAGGAACTCGTGAGAGATCGTTAGTCCAATCAAAAAATAATTAAGGCTGGTAGCTGCTGATTAGAGAGAGGTCCGCGGATGTGACGGTTCTTCACCGCGTGGAATGATAATGTCACCGATAAAGGAGTTTTTAAATCCCTCCTCGTGTACTTTAAAGTCACTTGAAAGCCTTAAAACAACGATCAGTCCGTCAGGCAGGCGGGAACTTTGTTTTCTTCTTAAAGACCAAAAGAATCGAGAGAGAAAGTGTACTTAACTCCTAATGAGTCAACTTCTCTCACAGGTCTGGGTCCGTAAAGGTCTTGTCGTCCACACTTATTTTTTAATCAAATATATTAGCGAGTGACGAGGAGGTGAAGTGCCTGATTTTGGAAATGACGGCGTTTGTTTGCGAAGATGCTAAATAAATGAAAAGTGATGAATCAGGTGTCAAACTACTACTTACTACACAAGAACTACGCTGAAGTGAGTCTGAAGAGTCGAGCGGGTGTCTGAGGTTTGACATCAGTGGTAGAGCTTGGTCGTCCTTTGATCGAAGGATCGGCGGTTCGATCCCCGTCCATGTCGGCGTGTCCTTAGGCAAGACACTTACCCGCTTCCACTTTCCCTCGCAGGCTGTTTCTACGTTGTACGAATGGTTAGTTAGTCCTGATTGGCAGGTGGCACTTTGCGTGATAGCCCCTCCCATCAGATTTGGTTGGACGACTAGAAAAGCGCTCTACAAGTACAGTCCAGTTGCGTGTCTTTTTGCGTTATATTTCGTAAAACGAAGGTCAGGAGCCGAGACAAAGTGTTACAACTCTAGAAAGTGAAAGATTCAACGTAAGAAACAAAACTTTTTCCACCGTAAATGTGCGTTTGAACACTACCAACCTGCAGCATCGTCACAATTATCCTTTTTCCCTCCTTGTTTGGTCCTCCAGGTGGCGATGGTGCCCGAGGTCCACCACCCTTACCCCACGGTGGACGTGCCCGACCACGCCCACTACACCATCGGCTCCGTCATTCTCGCCATCGGCATCACAGGCATCATCGGCAACTTCCTGGTCATCTACGCCTTCAGCAGGTATGCGGAGGGACTTCCTGTGCCCAAATGTGGTCATGCGATGATCCTCGGTAGTCAGATGACGCAATTTCCCCAAACTGCACTGCAACAGACTGTCAAATCTGATTGGAATAGAAAATGCAATGTTCATGTTCATGCAGTTTGCAAAAATCTGTCTGATGATGTAATTAAAGTCATTTAAAGGTTGACCAATGTTGATAAAAAAAAGTGGATTAAATTCCGGTTTTTGACCTTGTGGGTGTTACACGGTGCATAAGGAGGACCCGATAAGCCAAGGCAACAGTGTAAAAATTAAAAAAAATTCCCCCCAAAAAATTTTTTAACTTAAAAACATTTAAAATTTTAAAAAAAGTACAAAATTTTAAAATTTTAAAAAATTACAATTTTTTTTTTCAAAATTGCAAAATTTTAAAATTTTAAAAAATTACAATTTTTAAAAAAAAAAATTGCAAAATTTTAAAAATTGCAAAAACTAACTAATGACAAGCCTCAAAGAGCCGAGGGGAAAAAAGAGATGAACGAAAACAGGAATCACAAAAAAAACCTTTTTAAACGGGTTAAGAGATGCGTCTTAATTGAAATGCACATTGCAGTAGTTTTGCAGTGTTTTCTCTGTTCTTGTGTTTTCTAAACAACTGCAAACGTACCGAAAAGACATCGGCACATGATGGGAATCATTATTGAATTGCTCTCTGCAATCCCACAGGATGTTGTTACAGTTGTTGTTGTGCTCTTTGAGAGTCAGTCAGTCTGTGCAGAATGAAAGGATGTTGATGTTGATGTTCCTCCTGGTGTTGAAATAAAAGCAAAAGAAAATAAGCCGTGACACATTAAAAAGAAAAAAATGGCGGTTTGAGGTGAAAATAATTGGACGGAGTTCCTAATTGGATGCGATGGGTCTTCTCACGCTGCAGAGGTTTTTCTAGACTGAAGTTAATCCTGCAGAACGTCTCCATCCCTCTAAATGTGTCATGGCCGCCTGCTTTTATCGACCACACACTCTTTTTTTTTTCCTCCCATGATTGCACAGAAAATGTCTTTTTTTTTGTGACACACAGAGTTCTCGGGAGACTTTTGAAGAAGCACTTAAGACGACTTGCGCCCACGTATTGATTGGACCCTTTATGGCGCATGTATCGATCTCTCGTTAAAATCAGACCTTGATGTCTGCAATGTGTCCTTCATTGATTCAAAGTTTAGCACTAAAGCAGCACTCAGGGAGATTTCCATGCTCGTCCATTCAGCCAATCAGCAGCAAGACTTGATGATGAACACTTCTGCAGCTTTGAAAGACACTTCACAGACTTTTAAAAGTTCAAGAAAAGCTTGTCAAGGATGAATCTGAGGACATATGTGCATATGGGGAGTGGTGTAGGAAATATTCTAATCATTTCCTGAAGTAAAAGTACAAGTATCACACTGCAGAAATACTCTGTTTTAAGAAAAGTATAACTATGTTGCCTGTGACTGTTACTAGTGTATAAAATATATCATTAGAGTATTATGACTCATGCATTAATGTCAAATCAGGATTTTCCTGTTGTTGAAGGTGGAGCTCATTTTCAATTATTTAGTCTGGATTATTTTCAGTCTGGATTAATCCGCCAAATTACTTTCTTTATTAATCAATTTGATTGTTTCTGGTTTTGTAAAAGCTAGTGAGAAGTGCCGTCACAATCACCCAGAGCCAAAAGGAGAGCGTTCACAATGTTCATGTTGTCCAAAACAATAAGTACAAACCTCAAAATTATTATTATTATTATTAGAAAATCAGCAAATTTGTTTCCACGAAAAAAAAACATCAAAATAGTAATTACTTTACTGTCCTTAATAGACTACATACTAACCAAGTGTGTGTGTGCGTGTCTGTGTGTGTGTGTGTGTGTGTGTGTGTGTGTTGCAGGAGTCGCAGCCTGCGGACGCCGGCCAACATGTTCATCATTAACTTGGCGATCACAGACCTGCTGATGTGCGTCACCCAGGCGCCCATCTTCTTCACCACCAGCATGCACCGGAGGTGGATCTTTGGAGAGAAAGGTACCCGACTGCACACACACACACACACACACACACACACACACACACACACACACACACACAGCCCTTGTCTCGTCTCTCTCGATGACGTCACTCTTTTTTTCACATGTGTTTTCATTTCCCATCATAAAAGTGTGAATTAATGAACTCGAGAAAATACAGTCGATCCTCCTCGGTCTCCCCAGAGAGAGAGAGAAAGAGAAAGAGAAAGAGAGAGAGAGAGAGAGAGAGAGAGAGAGAGAGAGAGAGAGAGAGAGAGAGAGAGACGCTCTGGGGTCGATTTAAAACGAGGGAGGTGTTGACTTTTATTCATATAATCTGAAGTGACACATTGCTCGCCATGCAAAACATTAGATTTTAACAGTAAATCATTTCCTTCCTGTGTGTTTGTGGAAAAGAAAGAAGAAAAAAACAAGTGAAAAACACACATCCGTCGTCTCTGGCGGTCTCTTTTCATGCAGATGGTTTTGTTTTTATTTCCCCCCAGGATGCGTCATTGAATGACAGCTAATCAGAGAATGTCCTTTAACGAAGAATGTTGATGTTATTTTAAAAAAAAAGACAATAATCTTCATCTGTCCGCCGTCAGGCTGCGAGCTGTACGCGTTCTGCGGCGCTCTCTTCGGGATCTGCTCCATGATCACGCTGACGGTGATCGCGCTCGACCGCTACTTCGTCATCACGCGACCTCTGACCTCCATCGGCGTGTTGTCGCGAAAGCGGGCCTTCCTCATCCTCATCGGCGCCTGGACCTACTCGCTGGGCTGGAGCCTGCCGCCGTTCTTCGGCTGGAGTGAGGATTCACACACACACACACACTCTCACACACACACACACACACACACACACACACACACACACACACACACACACAACCTTCCCGATTGAAGCATATTTCTTTCCTCGACTGTTTCGAGGGTTTAATCCGCGGCTCCGTCGTTATCTGCGGCACATAAATCTGCTCTTTTCTGCCTCAAAGCTTTTTTTATCTTATCAAACTTATTGCTCATTTATCCTTCAAATCCCATTTATTAGCAGTATAACTACACACACACACTCGACATGCGGTGTGTTTTTCTTCTTCTTCTCACCTGGTTTTCATTCTCTCTCTCTCACACACACACACATGTATGATGTATGGAAACAGAAAAGCTCCAATAAATCTTTCTCATGAAAAGACTTTCCAGGTGGAAAATATTTCAGTATATCAGAAATGTACAGGGTGTTTGGTTTTTTTTGGAGTATGTGATGTATGCATCCATGTTTTTTTTATGAGTTCAGCATGAGAGATGAAACCAAAGAAAATATTTGTTCTGTTTCTGACCTTTTTATGGAAGCTGCTTCAGGACTTAATGAGTTTATGAGATTAGGTCTGGAGTTGCTGGAGGTGAACGTAACCAGCCAGTAAACAGGCTTTAATTTGAATGGAGCCTGGTCCTTTGGTAATATTTAGCATCATTTAGCATGTTTTTCCCTGGATGCATTAAATTAAACAAGGATCTCAGTCATCTATATAAAAAAAATGTAGGCCAATATGGCTTTATTAGTGTTATACTTATTAACATATTATATAATCAGTAACCATCTGAAAGACACAATGCACATATAGCACAGAAACATGACCTATGTAGGTAATTAAGATGACATAAATAGTTAAAGTACTTTAGAGCAGAGTGTGGTATTAGTACTCTTACTTCAGAGGATCTTAATCGGTAGACTTATGTCAGGGTGCAGTACCGTATTTGACCACACGCACCGGCACACACCTGCCAGAGGTTACAACACAGAGGGGGCGCTGTTTCACACGTTTGAGGAAACTCCTGAAATAAGGGAAACCGTATTGCTTTGAAAATGGTCCATGGACACTGCATTTTAGTGAGGTCACCGACTCGCCCCCTGGGCCCAGCTTCAAAGAGCATGATGGGATATTTAAAACTCTCTGTCCGTGTCTCTCGCCCATCAGGTGCTTATGTCCCTGAGGGCCTGCTGACTTCCTGCACATGGGACTACATGACCTTTACCCCGTCGGTGCGAGCGTACACCATGCTGCTCTTCATCTTCGTCTTCTTCCTGCCGCTCTTCATCATCATCTACTGCTACTTCTTCATCTTCCGCGCCATCCGCCTCACTAACCAGTCAGTCTGTGTGTGTGTGTGTGTGTGTCTTTTTTTGTTGTGAGCGTTAGTTGTAATTTTAAGACATAACTGTATTTGCAAAAGGAGTAATTTAGTTTAACCTGACTAAACTAAACTAAACCGTTAAATATGATATTTTTTCTTCTTTTAAGAACATAAAAGAACATAAATTAGGAGTTTTATGTAATTCTTAAACAACCTTTTTTATTGTAAAGAAGATTATGTAGGTTTATACTCTAATTCTAGTTTGCTGATACATTAAAAACATAAAATTGATGTCTAAAATCAACAGTTTCTTATTATAGTGTATCGAGGAAACACTCTTTGTGCAATATAAAATATCTAAAAAGGACCTTGAGTACCTTAAATAAAAGAATGTGCTAGTAATACAAGATAGTAATACAAGTTTGTGTGTGTTTGGTGTTTTCTGTGTGTTTTATTGACGTTTTTGTTTGTTGCTGTGTGCGTTAGCTGTAATTTTAAGACATGACTGTATTTGCAAAAGTAATTTAGGTTAATCTGACTAAACCAAACCGTTAAATATTATATTTTTTCTTCTCTTTGGAACTTTAAAGAACATAAATTCTGAGTTATATGTAATCCGTAATCCACCATTCCTATTGTCAAGCAGATTATGTAGGTCTATACTCTGATTACCTTCAATAAAAGAATGTACGTCAACACATTGTCCTCACAGGTGTAGTATACAAGTGTGTGTGTGTGTGTGTGTGTGTTTCAGGGCTGTTGGGAAGATTAACGGCAGCATTCACAGTCACGGCAGCAGTCGAGACTCCGTGAAGAATTTCCAACGGATGCAGAACGAGTGGAAGATGGCGAAGATCGCTCTGATCGTCATCCTGCTCTACGTCTTCTCCTGGTCGCCGTACTCCGCCGTCGCTCTCACCGCCTTCGCCGGGTAAAAAAACATCAAAAACCAACCATTTCTAACGCGCTGCTGAAGTTTGTCCTCACTGTTGTTACCTTGTTTCTCTGCTACAGGTACGCAGACATGTTGACTCCCTACATGAACTCTGTGCCCGCCGTCATCGCCAAGGCCTCGGCCATACACAACCCCATCATCTACGCCATCACACACCCAAAATACAGGTGACACACACTCTTACACACATGGTTGAATGATACCTAGAACGTTGTTGAAAAGTCTGGATAGAGCTGTTGATGTTTTTCCTTTTTCCTTTAATACTATTTTTTTTTGTTATTGATAAGAATGCACAATATAACATACAAGGATCAAATACATTATTTGTGTATGTGTTAATCAGTTCACAATAGTAAAGAAGAAAACAACAGGACAGTAAAGAAAAAGTAAAGAAAACAAAAGTAAAGAAATATAAATTATAACTAGATAAGAGCATTTCGTGCTGAAAATGCAGTGGAATGCAAAAAGTTGAAGCTCAAAGCTAAAATATTTGAAAAAAATAGCTGAATACAGCTGAACATAGTGGAATATGGTTGAATATAGCTTGAAATAGCTGAAAGAAATCTAAATATATTTGAAAATAACAGAATAGCTGAATAAATATGAAGATAGCTGAATACATGAAGATAGTTGAATATATGAAAATAGCAAAATATTTTTGAAAATAACAGAATTGCTGAATATTTATGAAAATAGCAGAATATAGCTGAATACAGCTCAAAAATGATTGAATAATTAAAAAAGCTAAAATATCATAATCAAAATAATGAATCAAACACACCTCTTCAATACTATTCAAACAGATATATACAAAAAAATACATTTTAAATAATTTTGGTCCCAAAGGAAGAAGAAATAAATGAATAAAATGTTAGTATTTAGAGTGTTGCATGACAGGGGAGAATAGCACTATAGCGTTAGCTTTACACTAACTGACTAATACTGAATAGTTTGAAGAAGAGCTTCATGGAGAACCGGTTCTAGGCGACCTTACCTTTGGACTGCAGCAAACATGACCACGACTCAGTGATTCAATCAGAGAAAGCGCCGCCGGCACTTCATCTGGACTAACCGCTGCTCGATTAACCTGAACGTTAAATCGACTGGAGAAAATTAATCTCACACACAGACACACATATGACGAGATTTCAAAGCTGCAGGAGGGGGAAAAAAAAGAAAACATCTTATATAACTGTAGTTATTCATCGATGTCATGTAACAAAAGTAGTACAATGGGTGTCACTTGTGGCCCCTTAAGGTGGGCCCACTTTGTCTCATGGTATTTTGATCTCTCTCTCTCTCTCTCTCTCTCTCTCTCTGTGCAGGATAGCGTTGGCCAAGTACATCCCGTTCCTTGGCCTTCTGCTCCGCGTTCCTCCTCGCGACCTGCGCTCGGCCAGCAGCAGCTTCAGGTCGACGCGGCGCTCCACCGTGACCAGCCAGACCTCCGACGTCAGCAGCCAGCTGAGGCAGCAGAGCAGCCGCAAGTCCCGCCTCTCCTCCGTCTCCGACAGCGAATCGGTGAGCTCGGAGAAAAACCGGTTCCCCCGACCGTCATGATGTAAAACAGATATTGTGTGTGTCAAAGTGCGTGTTTTTCATTCCCAAGGGGATGACGGACACCGAGGCCGACCTGTCCAGCATGGGCTCCAGACCGGCCAGCCGCCAGGTGTCATGTGACATCAGCAGAGACACCGCCGAGCTCATAGACTTCAAACCCTCGTCCAGCTTCAAGTCCAAGATGAAGAGCCACGACTCGGGCATCTTCGAAAAAGTAAACGCCTCTTCAGCTTCAGTGGATTTGACTGTTGATGCTTAAAGGCTTTTTTTTCAGCTCTTAACAATGAGCAAAAGAGAAAATTGGCACATTGAGGCTTTAAAGTTTGCGCTGGTCGACCTTCAGGCGGCTCGACAACAGCTAGAGACGCGTGAAACAGCAGGAGGTTTACAGACTTTCTCAAAAGACTCTTCATGTAGATTATTCTTAAAAGGTCGGGGGTCACCTGAGGGGGAGTCGCAGCGATTCCTGGTTGTTTTTCCAGGGTCAGTTGAGTTTGTGTGCGGTGAAAGAAAAACATCTTCTTTCATGTGTTTTGGTGCTCTTTCATCTGCTTGATGTGCTTTTTTTAATCTGGGATCAGAAAATTTATCTTTTCCTTTTGATGTTAATCATCGACTGAAATCATTACTTTTTTAAAGCATTATTAAAAAGCGCGGTGCTCTGGCTTCCTGTCCGCCTCTCTGATGCTGATGAATTTCATTAAAATCTAATTTTGGTGTATCTCATGATCTAATATTATCTTATCTAATATTAATGTTGAGGAGGACTTCACACATGGCGGCCGCTGCAGGACGCTGGTTAGTCATTATGATAATCCCCTGACGGGATTACATGTGTTTATTTTTTCTTTCCAGACGTCCTATGACACTGATATCTCCACGGCAGGAGTCGGTGAACGCGGCAGCATCCCAAATGTGAGTACTGTCAGATTTATTCATGAGCACAAACACAATGAATTCTCAAATCTTTGTCCAAGTGTTTGCCCTCCAAAGAGACAATACATAGCAGTGGCTATGTCTGTTTAACAGCACTGAAGGCGCAGGTAGAAAATCCACAGCCGGCCCTTAAGATATAAGTAAAGTAGTTATATTTCTTATTTTGCTGATGTAATTGTTATATTAAAGAGTGCATATTACAAAATGATTCTGAACTTGTATTTAATAAAACTCTGGAATTAGTATAATACAATCATGGCAATTGAGTTCAAGATGACTATGGAAGCCCATTTCCACCACACAAAAAAAGAAGTCGGAATAATGACAACAACAAAACAAAAAAAGTATGATGGGAAAAAGTCATATGTATGACCAAAAAAAAGTATTACAAAAAAAGTCAATATGAAAAAAAAAGTTGACAAAAAAAGTCAGTTATGACGATATTTATTTATTACATTTTTTCTAATTTATGAGATAAAGAAGTCAAAATTATGAGATACTAAGTGCGCATGTTGATGAGAAATATTGCTGTGATAAATATAATAAAATATAATAATAATAATAATAATAATAACAACAATAGTATTGCTCATTGTATCTTTATACACTATGCATTGCTACAACATTGCTACAATGTCCACGTATGGTCATGACAGAGTTAATAATATTTGTGCAGATTGTTGTAACTATCTAAAGAAATATGGCTCAATGCGCCACTTCCAGGATGAAACCAACAACATTACCAGGTTAACATGTTAATTTGTCCAATACTTTGATGTATGACTCAATACCTGCAAAACTATTGCCGTTCCAATCAGCACCTGTATTTTGATCAAATCCAGACAAAAAAACACAACTTAAAAGAGAAAGTAATCACCGTATTTTTCCTCTTTTGACAGACCGATCATGCCGAGGGACACGTGCGGAGAGGCACGATCGGTCGAATCCCGAGCATCGTCGTGACCTCGGAGTCCAGCCCCTTTCTTTCCACGGGACGAAACGGTTCCTTCACTGCCCGCCCGAAGACGGCCAACAACAGCAACTCGGGGGCGGGGTCTGGGTAGAGCTCCTGCAGTCATGTGACCGGCTCACGTCCAGTCAGATGTTCAGAAATGTAGACAGGGTTCACATGTAGATCATAAACAAACTACAGTATCAAGTCATTATTATAGTTCTGAGATAACTTCTACAACTCATACAGAATTTATGTTAATATCTTTTTTATTTAGTTTTTACGAGAACCCAAGGGAGTGACCAATTAAAACGGCGACACACAGTTTAAGTGATTTCAATTAAAGAGCAACATAACACCATGTACAAGCTTAAACACACACCCTTTACATATTGTTAAAATTCTCCTTACAGCTGTCACAGATGATTGTACAAGTGTGCAAGATGAAAGGAAACTTGTGAAGTTACAAAAGCATTGTGCAAAACTGTTGTACAAAGGGTTACATGTATTTGAGTTACGTAAACATGCAAATACATCTGACACAAAATTGGCCAATGTCTATGCAAATGAGCAAAAACAGTTCAATTTACAGAAAACTAATAGAACGCATTTTTAGAGACATTATCATTGCCAGGTGAAGGCATCGTCATGCTCTGCGAAAACTCATTTATTTTGGGATGCAGTGCCAGGATGCATGAAAAATGAATGCATGATGCTACCCGAGAAATATGTTTTTTAAGGGGTGATGCATAAACGAACATTACATTTAGTTGATGCAAAGCCCTTGAGATGAGAGCAGATAACGGTTGCAATTAATAATGCCAAAGTGTATTCCTTAGTCGCACAAGTTGTAAACGAGTTAATGCAGAATTTTGCACCAAATATTGTAATCTTAATATATCTATATCTGTATTGATGCCAGGTCTTGTGACACTTATTTGTAGCAGGCTTTGTCAACCAATCAGGGCTGAAATGTTCTACTAAATCCAGCCGTGGCAAGCGGACGTTTAAAGACATAACAGGAAATGCAGAATTGGAAAGATAATTGGAAAAATAAATGGCATGCAAATCCCAGATTTGAGAGATTTGTCTCCTAGGGACCATGTCACATATTTATTGATGTAGAAGACATCATTTCTCTGTGAATGTCAAAGTGTGTTTAGTGTTTTGTTGCTCTTTAGAAATACAGTGAATTGTGGGTTAGATAATTAAAATCGCCCTAAAACACATACATTGAGTTATATAACCTTTTTACCTTTATACTATAGACAGACCAGTGTGTATAGGAAGTACAAAGTGTCTGAGAGTCCACACGGTTTTGAGAAAGAGGTCTAATCAGGCAATTCAAATGAAAAGACCTGTGTGCAAAGATAATGTAAAATCAAACTTTTTGACCCAAAGAAAATCATGTTCCTGCACCTCTTGTCCCTGTTTTAGATGGATGCAAACAGACATACTGGTTGTATTTGTCTACGTTCCTCTGAGACAAAATGTAGGCGCTTTAGCAAACATTTTCTCATGTTTCAGGAAAAGTTATTACCTTGAGAGCAGGTTTTTTTGCAGTGCACTGTGCGATTTTTTTCTACAAAAAAGTTTCCTTTCGTGTTATTGTTGTCTGTTGCTTTTGAATTATGTATCTGTGTTTTTCCAGCTTACCGTAAAAGTCGGGTTACAAGCCTATCCTGCCTTCGGTGGGTGTCTCCGCTGTAGCAAGCTAGCGCTGGCGCTAGCTCCCCGCTGCTGCTGCTGTTGCTGTTGCTAATGCCCGCATCCCCGCTGCTTTCGTCGGGCTTCGAGCTGGGGCTGGTCCCGCTACCTTCGGTGGTTGTCGGAGAGCTGCAGGGAGCTAGCAGGGAGCAAGCAGGGAGCTAGCGTAGAGCTAATGGCGCACTGCTGCTACCTCTCTGAAAAGCTAACGGAGAGGTAGCAGCAATGCCCGCGTCCCCGCTGCTTTAGTTGGGCTTCGAGCCAGGGCTGGTCCTGCTACCTTCGATGGTTGCCGGAGAGCTAGCAGGGAGCTAGCAGGGAGCTAGCAAAGAGGTAGCAGCAGCGCTAGCTGGCTACAGTGGGAAGCTAGCGGGGACACCCACCAAAGTTTATTAGCAGCTTGTAACCCGACTTTTACGGTAATCCTCTGCAGTGTTACGTGACAGGTTGAACGTTTTTTTTTCTGTGTAAACTCAAGAACTGAGATACGACATGAAACCCGACTTCAAAACCCAACTTTTAATTAGAAGTAAAACAAAGCCTTCTCTGTCTCCTTCTCTAATCCCCTCACCTGAACAGAGCTTCTCCAATCATAGCTCGAGGTTTAGCTAACGGTTAATTATTCTGTTGTACAAGGGGCTGAATTATAATCTGTCATGTGAAATGGAGAGCAACTAACCAGAAACAACCAACAAATAGAAAACTTGTTTCTGGTATAGAAGTTGCCTGGAAAAGGACAAACAGAAATAGTTAAGAATGACTTTTTAATTAGCGTAACTGCGTAATAATGTAGGGATTTCCTTTGTGCTAGACGGACAGATATGAAACTGATCTATTTCAGTTTCTGGGTATGATAGAAATGAATATAACTTTCCAAAACGTCCCGTTAATTCAAATGTTTCTCCCAATCTCACGTAATCTTAAAGCCCTGAGGCCTGCAATTGCACTTTTCTTAAGAAACAAGATATTTGAAATGTTTCCCTGTTGTTGTTCAGCTTGTGTTTCCATTTGCATTTTTTTTTTCTTTCCTCTTGATTGCGTATTAAAAGTGTGTATTTTGCTGAAGGACAGTGTAGAGGAAATGTGATTGTGACGTTGTTGGTGTTAGCATACGGGGGGGGGTGAAAAGAGATATAATTGTTGATTGTAAAGCAGCGCTCGATAAGCCCGTCTGACCTTTTGGTTTCAGTTTGAAGTTATTTTTGCCTTCCTCAAGAGCCTATTCGAATGTTTCTACAGAATAACACAGACAACACATGACACACTTTCTGCTGCAGTTTGCATCCTTTTAAGTGAATAAAAGTAACTGAACCGTTAGCCAAGTGGAACTAAGCTAGCTGACCTTTATCACGGTGCTTAAGGGGAGTTAAGAAAGCTGAACCAAACTGTTTTGAGGGGATTTTACCTCAAACTGAGCCAAACTACATTGTTAGCAAAACTTTAAAAAACATATTTAAGGAGCAAAAGTAGGCTGTCAAACAGTTTTTATTGGTAAACTAACCTAAAATGACTAAACTAACCAAAATCTTTAGCTAACCTTTATAAAAGTATCCTGAATCCAATGCTATAAGAAGATTGGACACACGCACACAAACACACACACACACACACACACACACACACACACACACACACACACACACACACACACAACTTTCAAGGTGCTTTGTCCACTTTTGTAATATAGTTTCACGTCGGTCTTCAAACATCTAAAGCTTTCTTTTTGAGGCCTGAAGTAACACAAATCTCTACTGTATGTCAGCATATCTAGTGTCCTAATCGTTCCTCCTACTAGTATGGGAAAGAAGAAAGTACTCTACAGTTTGATGCAGTAAACATATACATTGAGTAGTTTGTCATATTAGTTCTGGTGGAATAAAGTTTATTTTCCAAAAAAAGGCTTTTGTTGGAATACAGGAAGATGCTTTTTTTTTTGTCGATTTGTTTCCTGTTATCTTCAATGTTGGTCTTATTTATTTTTCTAAATAAATATCTATTATTCATTGTGGAATGCCTCTATTTGTGTCCATGTACATGACGTTGTGTCAATTTGCCAAGTTTTACAGGCTATTTATAACTGCAAATTATCACTTTGATGCTTTGTGTTTCGTCCGGATTGAACCGCCAGCCGCCAACGTTAACCTTTGACAAATACATTGCTTTTCATCAGAATCACAACCATTTACTGCCATGCGTGTTTTCACATACAATGAATTTGTGTGCATGACATTTAACAATAACAATACACATTTAACGATAAACAAAGTGCAAAAATGGCAGGAATATTTACAATTGTGGCTGCTTCACAATAAAACCCACCTCAAGGTTCAAGGGTTGAATTATAAGAGTATCCAGTCATATCAATATGCAAATGACCGGATATGAATATGCACACTGTAAAACCTGATGAGTCAAATCGAAGAAAACCGATTGCCTTGAACCATTTAAGTTAAATAACTTAAATTATTTTAGTGTAAAAAAAATGCTTGAATGTAGTACTCCTAACTTAAGTATTTATTGTTATGTATACGTATATATAATATGCATATGTATAGATATGAATATGTATGTAAATATAATGTGCATATGAATCCCACACAGCATGGGAATGCTGACTAACAATAAAAAGAAGAAGAGGTAATGAGAGGACCATGAATGATGTCAGAAATGCAGTTATTAAAAATCACAATATTTTAAAATTTAAACTTATTTACAAATACATATTTATTACTTAATAGTTAAAGAACAGATGCTGTTCGGGTAATGCAATACTCTTGTTTTGTGGACCTTTGTGGAACTTTCTCACCAGCAGTCTGTCTCTTTAAATAAAAACGCCGCTAATGATAATCCACCGTTAACACCCTCTTCTCCCCCTCGCCCCCGCGGCCTCCCCTGCTCTCTGCCCGGGGCACCGCAGGCTGTCACGGTCGGTGTGTTCGGTTTTGTTGCGGAGCTGCAGGGACACAAACGGGCGGCGGCAGGTAGGCGGCTCACCTCTCAAACTTCACCCCCACCTGTTTGTGCACTCACGCGCCGCTCGCTGCTCTCTAATCCCACCTACTGTACACCTTCAGCGGCAACAACAGCCGGGTGCGCCACCCCCCACCCACCGGCTCGCAGCGCCCTCAACCCGGGTCACACCGGCAACTTTCACCCGCTGCTGCTGTTTTATTTATTTTACTCCAGCGTCAAAGTTTTATTTTCGCTTTTTTGTTGTTGTTGTTGTACTTTCAGAGTGTGTGTGTGTGTGTGTGTGTGTGTGTGTGTGCGCTGGGTGCCGTGCCCGGAGCGTCGCTGCCGGGCGGAGCACAGTGCAGCAAGCAGCAGGAGCAGGTGGGCGGTGTCTGTCTGCAGAGCACCTGAGATACACAAAGGTGAACGCATTCATTCAGGAGTCACGTGGGAACAGTTTGTGGATAAAAGCAAAGGCAATTCACTGGAGAGTCTATGGAGGACACACAATGTGCACAGATATGTTGTTTAGGCTCCACCATTATGTTAATTAAATACATTTTGTGACCTTAAATAGTTAAACAACATTATTACAATCATCACTTTTTTACAATTAACATTCCTTCACAGTTGACTTCTGATTCGTAGCACTCGCGGTGTAACACAATATATTTGTGTCATATTAATATTTAAATGTCCAGGCAGAAGATTACACTGATTTATGTCAATATATATGTATATGTTGTGTTTGTCATTGCCTCTTCTCCATACTGTAAAGCGCCTTTGCGTGTCTAGAAAAGCGCTATATAATTTAAATTTTATATAACAATTTACTATGGAAGCCCATTTCCGCCACAAAAAAAATCATAATTATGACAAAACAAAATTATGACAAAAAATATTTTTTGTCATAATTATGATTTTATTTGTCAATTTTTTTTGTCATTAAAAAAAAAACATAATTATGATTTTTTTGTCAATTTCTTTTGTCTTTTTTTAATCATAATTATGATTTTTTTGTCTTTTTAAAAATCATAATTATGATTTTTTTGTCATAATTATGACTTCATTTTTCGCTGTTGTCATAACTATGACTTTTATTTATTTATTTTTTGTTCCAGAAATGGGCTTTCATATTTTTCTGATTATACTAAAGTAAACTTTTAAACGCTGGACTTTTACTTGTACCAAAGTATTTTGACAGTGTGGTATGAATACTCTGAAGTAAAGCGTGTGAATACTTCCTCCACCACAGGGGGCGCTAGTTCACATTCAGACCCCCGGTATTGTTTTCAGTTCACGACATTTTGGAGATTCAAGTTTAGAAAACGAGCTGCGCCAACGACTCATAGAGAGCAGTGAGCAGCGGCGAAACAATTCACAGCTACATGAGGAGGGTGTTAAATCGTGTGCGTGTGTGTGTGTGTGTGTGTGTGTGTGTGTAATAAATGGGGAGGGTTGGGTGTGATAGTGGATCTCTCTCTCAGCATTAACGCCACATAACTGACCTCAGATCACTTGCGAATAGTTTGTCATTTTAAACAGTTTCTTAATTGGGCCGCCTCGTTAAGCTAAAGGTCAGTTCAGTTCAATGCAGACAAACTGGAGTGTGTGTGTGTGTGTGAGAGAGTGTGTGTGTGTGTGACTTTCACTAAAATAACCACATACAGACCTTATAAAATAAGAAATGAAAGAGGTTGGTGTTGTTTTATAGAGAGCAATCGAAGCCCAGAAGCTCAACTTCACGGTTGTGTATCCATATTGTTTTTTCTCTTATTTAACTGTCCATGTGTGTTGTTTCTATGACAAGATTTTACCACCTTTTTAAGCAGGAAATGCTCGGTGCTGATGCTTTGTATCGTGTTCAAGAGCTACTGATGGATGGAGCACGGTTGGCCCGTTCATGCATCCACATGAAGTGGGCCTACAAAAATATGTGTAACTGGCAAATATGGAAGTAGATAAAGCACACATTTAAATATTGCATTCAACACATTTTGATGTGTATGTTCGTGGAGTAATATAACATGCTATTTACTTCATATCGAGCTGTATTGGTGTGTTGCACCCTGGGAAAAGCTCTCTCCGTCAGATTCCTCTCGGTGACAAAGGCGTCTAAACTTAGCCGGTGATATAACAGGCTGAGCAGATCAGGCTGCTCTGGGATCAGCCTGTCAGTCTCTGCCCCCTCTACAGACATGTTTCATGAACATATTTGGATCATTTCTCACATCAATATTCATTTAACAATTCGCCGACACAGTAAAGGCTGCACATGTGGGCCTCGACCGGTGTCACTGGGTCGGGCTTTTATTTTGAAATCGACTGAATCTGCTGCTCCGCTCGGCTTTATGCAGCTTCATAACTCAGCGTTTATGTGTCCGGCACACAATTTAACTCTTCTGGTTGACTCTCGCTGCTCTCACAGTGTCTTTTTCAAAGAGAAACAAGCTGTACTTGGGGAACAGAGTGGATTATTTAGGAGCTAAAGAGACAGATTTCTTCCTCTGGAGAGCTAAAATCATATTTAGTGGACTCTACTTAAAATCATTAAGACAATGCTATTTATTTACCTTTTTATTTATAATATATTGCATTACTTTCTCCCCCTGGGGCTGTTTTGTTGTGTCAGAGACAGCTTCCTGTATGTGTGTCACGGGGGTTTCACCATTGCCACGCCCCTTTTTTGAGGAGACTAGCGACAGAGCCTGAGTCCAGAAATCGTGAACGTGAACACAAATTATTCCTACTGTGAACATTTTTCACAAGCCACATGTCTTCTGGATGTTATTTTCATTAAAATTGTTCATGAGCGCTCCAGCTAACCAAGTTTTGTAACGCTAAATGTGTGTGTTTTTATAGAAGACAACACAATTATGAAGGGTGAGTCCAATTGCAATAACAAGAGGGATTATGGGTAGTGTAGTTTTATGTGAGTTGATAGATAGATAGATAGATAGATAGATAGATAGATAGATAGATAGATAGATAGATAGATAGATAGATAGATACTTTGTTAATCCCCAAGGGGAAATTTGTTGTCATAGTCGTGCCCAAAACTTTACAGACACACAATGGAATAAACTAAACACAAAGGCAGTGTGTATTCAGGAAATTAAATTAAATTTAACATAGTAAAGTTTCTGTAGCCATTACATGAAACCTCACACATGCTGACTGCTCAGCTGTGTGTGTGTGTGTGTGTGTGTGTGTGTGTGTGTGTGTGTGTGTGTGTGTGTGTGTGTGTCGAGGAATGCTCACCTGTTGTTGGTGCCTGCCAAAATAAAAGACCATTACTCCGACGTACATGCGTCGCTCTCCAGACAGGAGCTGTTTGCAGTGCGACTTGTCATCACAACTCCACAATGTCAAACTAAATGTTATGCAGTTCAAATACTGACAGATAAAGGTTGATGTGTATCTTCTTCCTCCATTGTTGTCCCCAAAATAGGAAAAAACACACACACATTAGTGAGCCTCACTGCTGCTCTGGGTTCCTTCATTAGACCACACACTGTAGTTTATTTTTACTCCATCCCACACACAACGACCCGCTGCCACAAATAGTCTCTCTCTAATACAAGAGCATCAAATGTGGATTAAACTGCTGTTGGAAATAGTCGCAGACAGGAAGCCAGACAGTATTGGGACACCTGACATGTTGGTTTTATCGAAAAATAATCAACTGTGTTGATATTTGAACGTTTTCAGTCATATTTCAAGCAAAATATTCTCTGTTTTTGTTGCTTTTATTTGACTTATGTGATCATAAACTTCAGTATATTCATGATTCAGAGTGAAATCGTCATCTTCGCCATTTTTTTAATCACGATTATCTGATGTTAAATAAACACGGCGATGAATCATTTATTGGAGAAAATAAAAAATCTTGGCTCCAGACCTCGAGTCGTTGTAGGAACCCCAAATTAATTCCAATACTTGTGTACACTTTTAAACGATATTTTGATCATAACTATGAACATCCAGCATGATATGAGCCAGATTCCCACAAAAAAGCCTCCTGTAGCGTCAATAAGACACCTTTTTGGAAAGATTAGGACCTAAAGAATCAGAATCTGCAACAAAAACCACAATAAAACAAAGTCTTGGTCTGTTAGGAAGGAGTTTCAGTCAAAAAACTGTGTCATTCGGTTAAAAAATGGAAAAAAATACAAATTTTATGCCAAAAGATTGTCTGAATGGGGCATGCTGGGACTTGAAATGGAGGCTCTGAATTGCTCGTAGTTCTGAATGTGAGCGTGAATGGTTTGTCCGTCTCCACATGTGCCCTGCGATAATCTAGCGACCCGGGTCCAGGGTGAACCCCGGTTTCACCCAACGTCAGCTGGGATCGGCTCCAGCGAGAAAAAAAAAAGCCTCTGCAGTTTAAACAAGAATGACGATGCACATCTGGGATCAGCAGCCGAGCAAAGAGGGTTTCAAACGGCCGCGCTGCTACATCACGCGACAGACTCATCCAGTGCCTTGTACTCTAGCAGCAAAGGGTGTGGAGGGGGAGTTGAACTTGCAACCTCGTCGTAATAACCCATCTGCACCTGACCTTTCGGCTATCGGAGCCACTTAACTCTTGGCATTTCAGTTTGGGTGGTTTTTATCACCACCACGATAATGAGACATTTCCTGGCATCGCCCCTGATTGGGTCCGAGGGAGACCCTGGACGTTAAGGGGTGAGGGAGGGAAGGGGTGAGGGGGGGGGGGGAGTCCAGAAGAATCCGCTGGGCCTATATTAGCCCCTGTGAATCACGGCGGGCCTGGCATACCGGGTGTCCCCTTTCACACCATATAAGTCCCGCCCCCCCTCGTTTCCCCTCCGCCCCTGCCTCACCCTGCCTCACCCCGCCTCACCCCTCCACCTCCCACCCCCCCCCCCCCCCACAATGCAACAGTGCTATCTCCGGCTATTCTTAGGCTGTCACTTCAGTTCCTCTGAGCAGGCAAGTCCTCTTCTGTCTTCCTCTCTCAAATCCTTTCTTTCTCTCTTACCGTTTCGGTGCGAGCGCTTCACACATTTAACGAAAAGATTTCCAAGTTTGCTCTTCGTCATTTCACCCGTTCAATACTTTAACGTTTCTCCGTTTCCTTCCAGAGGCTGCTACTCGTCGGTGCCGTCCAATCCCTCCAGCCAGCGGCTTTGGGGTTTTAAAATAAAAGTCGGTTTGATCCCCGTCGTCCACTTCGGAGGTTTCTTTTAGTCGCCTGGAACGATGAGCACCTACACCGTGTCGCTGCCCGGCCCCGGGCCCTGGGGCTTCAGGCTGCAGGGGGGCAAGGACTTCAACATGCCGCTGACCATCTCCAGGGTAAGGAACTAAAATAATCTGCTTTTTTAATTCAGGATTTTCTTCTTTTTTTTAATCTCAACTGAAAACTCCTCCATGAGCAGTTGCACATGAGTTCAGTTTGCTTTCTGGTTGGATTGTTTTGCAGGTTTCTCTTATTTTAATGTGTATATCTTCAACATTGGGGTGAAAAAAAATCAAGTTTTATCAAGTATACATTATTTTATATTCTGTGTCTGAGTTTTGAAAGTCCTAACTTCACAATAGCGAGACACTTGGTGGTGTAAGAATATGTCAACCTTGTTTTAATCAACATAAGCTGATTTGATTTGTATATGGTTGGTTGTATGGTTGGTTGGTTGGTTGGTTGGTTGGTTGGTTGGTTGGTTGGTTGGTTGGTTGGTTGGTTGGTTGGTTGGTTGGTTGGTTGGTTGGTTGGTTGGTTGGTTGGTTGGTTGGTTGGTTGGTTGGTTGGTTGGTTGGTTGGTTGGTTGGTTGGTTGGTTGGTTGGTTGGTTGGTTGGTTGGTTGGTTGGTTGGTTGGTTGGTTGGTTGGTTGGTTGGTTGGTTGGTTGGTTGGTGCAAACATTTGAAAAAGGAAGGAATGAAATCATTTTAAGGAAGAGGATCACTGGAGGCATTTTTATTTTCTCATCACATTTGATGATTTGTTCACTGGTTAAGGGAAAATAATGATTTCAAGGACATTAATGATGTCATTAGAAGGAGACGTTTGCCATTTTCTTTGGGTGATTTGTTCAGTAATTTGAGTTTGAATGAAACCAGTCAAATAGATCTCGGTAGTAACTTGATGATGAGTGTAGACGATTCTCTGCAAATTGATTTTTCAAAGCTGAATGAAAGGAAACCAACGGCTGCAGATAATCCCTTTTTTAATCTACTCTGGGGAACCCGAAAACTGCAGATATTCTGTCCCCTGCTTCCTGTTTCACGTTGATCGTTTGCTTTCCGGCTCTTTGGCGATAAAGTGTGATTGGCGGATGATCCTGGATCGGCCTGCTGTCGGAGGGTTGAGACCCGCGGGGACGCGACGGCTGCCAGGATTTGTCAGGGAGGCCGAAAGCAGAGCCGGAGGCCTAAAACTGGAGCTGGTGTTGGTTTCACAGCCATCGTCTCTCTGAATAGAGCAGAGCGAGAGAGAGAGAGAGAGAGAGAGAGAGAAAGAGAGAGAGAAAACCCTCCTCCACCTCTGTGGATCCGTTGTCAGGATGCTGTGATCTCTGACCTTTTGATCTTCTCTCTTGTCGGCGGCGTGTTTGCGATTCAGGCGTCGAGGCTTTTCCGTCACATTATATTCTCGCTGTTTGACGGTCACGCTCGTGACCGGTCGTCCTCTCTGCAGGTCTCTGCAGCAGGTGGACGTTTGGGGAAGAAGATCTGCAGCTCTTTGTGGTTCAAATAAAGCTCCTGTGAGACAATAGAAAAGGGCAAAATGGACGGGGTTTATTGAGACGCAGGATGGGACGGGATGCAAGTTTTTTTACAGGAAGCATCGTCAATCATTTGGACTTTTGTCAAATCTTGTGTTTGCTTTCTACTCTCTTGCTTTGTAACTGGACCATGTAGACGAGAAAGGAACAACATGCCATGATTTTAAATGATTTAATGTACAAAATGTCAGAAATTGTCACCCGGCCCCAAGATTTAGCTTTGAAATAGCTGTCCAAAACCCCAACATATTCAGTTTACTATGATGTACAACGGACAAAAGCAGTTAAATCGTCACAAGCGAGGGTCATGAACTTGTGAATATTTTGGCATTACTGCTTGATTGATTCAAAAATATATTAATTTATAACACAAATAGTTGATGAATATAGTTTCAGCTTGAATGAATGATTTACAATAATCAAGACGTGTAAAGCTGACACCGAGGCGGTTTGGTATGACTTTTATTTTGAAGGCCACTTGACAATAGTTTGTTAATTTTTAGCTGAACAGATACTAACAGGGGATTAGAAAAACAAATAAGGATATTTCTGAATTTCCACCAGTGTGTTTTTGTGTTTTAATTACGCCTAAAATGTATCGTAAGCACTGAGTGTCTGCAGTATCTGCAGACTTGAATCCTCACAGTTGTCCCAAGGATCTGTGACCTCTGACCCCTCGCATGCCGTATGCACAGCTCTAGAGAATAAAATGCATGACATGTCATGCAGGTTTACCGTGTTTAAAAGCATCTCTGTGGGAAAGCAGGTTGAGTGTGCGATGTTTTGAGCGTGTGATCGGCCTTCAGCGAAGAAGAAGCAGAGAGTGAAGGGAAATATGTCTCGAAGGTTTGTAGAGCGTTGATATTTATTCTTGGAAAAAGATCTATTGTAGAGAGAAGAAAGGCGTCTCGCTGTTAGCCCCGTTAGCTGCAGGTGTTATTTCATATCAGTCCACATAAACTCACAAATAGTATACTCATAACTGTCAGTGAGTATGTTTAAAACCTCTGTATGGACACTAGTGTCCCTCAGTGTGATGCACTAAAGGAAATAAAGACATTTCCAATAAATCCAAGAATCCCAGAAGTCGTAGAAAAGAGACGCTCGAATGGAAACTTTGAGCCTCCGTCCAGCGTTCATCCTGTCACGTCACCTTTTGCTGACCAGTAAAACATGTCGGACTGTAAAACAGCTGTGGTTCATCTTTTCCAACATGGCCGCCGGGCGATGATGTCACGGAATACTATGAAGCTCGGAGAGGAACCAAAGGGAAGCTCCTCGTCAGCTGTTCCTCCATGGCTGCTGTTGGTGTGTGTGTGTGTGTGTGTGTGTGTGTGTGTGTGTGTGTGTGTGTGTATGTGTGTGTGTGTGTGTGTGTGTGTGTGTGTGTGTGACAGCTGCTGGATGTCATCGTGTCGGTTCACTGTGACGTTCAGCCAAAAGTCAAGGACTCATTGTGCTCTGATCTGATTGGTTTGATCGATTAGATCTAATCAATAGTACCGATCATTCATGGAGTTCATAGCTTCCGTGAACCCGTTGAAAACTGTGGAACCAATTTTGTCGTAGGAACCCAAAATGAATGAATTGTGTTTATTGTATGTATTTGTTCAGCAAAGTCTTGGGAAAAAAATGTATATCTGCAAAAAAAATCACTTTTAAAAGATATTTTGATCATAACTATGAACATCCAGCATGATGTGAGCCAGATTCCCCAAAAAAGCCTCCTGGAGCGTCAATAAGACACCTTTATGGAAAGATTAGGACCTAAAGAATCAGAACCTGCAACAAACATCACAATAAAACAAAGTCTTGTCCTGTTAGGAAGGAGTTTCAGTCAAAAAACTGTGTCGTTCGAGTCAAAAATGGAGAAATATGACGTATTTTATGCCAAAAGATTGTCTGAATGGGGCATGCTGGGTATTAAAATGGAAGCGTGAGGATTTTCCTGCACGGTTTCCAAAAGGTTAACTGTGTAGTAGCTACAGTCGTAGATTAGCAGTTGGCAGTGGAAAATACCAAAGTACATTTACTCAGTTTCTGTACCCAAGTACAATTTTGAGGTATTTTACTTGAGTTATTATATTTTGTTACTTCCACTCCACATTATCAGAGTCAAAAAGTTAAGGATTGACGTCGTATGGGTGCGAATACTAATATATAAACTGCTTCATTCGAATATGTGACGAGCTGAAAGACACTACAGCACAAGATCCACTCATCCGTTCATCCATTCATCCATTCATCCACTCATCCATTCATCCACTCATCCACTCATCCATTCATCCACTCATCCATTCATCCACTCATCCACTCATCCATTCATCCACTCATCCATTCATCCATTCATCCACTCATCTGTTGCAATTTCGGGATGAAAAAAAAGTCCCGACGACAATAACTTTGTCAAATTATTTAAAAATACTCCCTCCGCCTCCAATTTGTCCTGCACTTTTTTTGCGTACCGTAAATCTGTGTGTGTGTGTGTGCGCACATGCGTGTGTGTGCACATGTGTGTGTGTGTGTGTGTGTGTGTGTGTGTGTCTGTGTGTGTGCTTGTGCGGAACAGAAAAGCCTGTTAGACGCGCATAAATCGGCTTTCACTACAAATGTCCCCGTGTTGCGGAAATAAACACAAGCCCACACACTGATAACGACACACAAACCCTGAGCTTTGTTAGGGGGGGGGGGGTAATATCTCCATCTCAGCGTGCGGTGACATGTGGCTATAATCTGCCGTCGGTGTGACAGCAGACGCGCTCTTTGAATTGGATTTACGCCGCGTTCTCTGGCACCGGTGGCTTTTTTTTTTTTCACTAGATGCCAGGGAATTTCTGGACGAGGGAGAGACGACCAGCCGCTTCCCATCATCCCTCTGGGCTCGGCGGTCCTTTGTCTCCTCGGGTTCAGAGGTTTAGAGCCGCAAATTGCATCCGGGAGGAGAAGTAAAACAGTGGGATGATGAACCGACAGATTAGATTACCAATCTGGCGGGATTCTTAACAATATTCAGGTGGATGTTTTTGTTCACGTGTGTTTCAAACACACATTAATGAGCCTCGCCGCTGCACTGGGTGACAGTACACACACACACACACACACACACACACACACACACACACACACACAGTGTAGTTTATTTCGACTCAATCCCTCACACGTCGTCCTGCTGCCACGAATACTCGCTCTAATACTCGAGCATCAAATGTGGATTAATCCACCGCTGAAAATAGTCCCCAACAAATGCACTATTCCCTTCTGTTTGTGTGATTAAAACTGAGAGCAGCTGTTTTAGGAAATACTGATGACTCTTTTTATATATATATGTGTGTGTGTGTGTGTGTGTGTGTGTGTGTGTTTAAAGATTTACGCAGCTTTCAACATGCAGCCGCTGAGCTTTCATCAGCTCCCGTAGAGCCGCTTTAGAGCCAGTTTATTAGCCTCCATCACAAGAGATACGACTCTTTTTGTGAGCTCATCCAAAATAGATTAAAAAGCATTTGTCTGGTATTGGAAAGAAAAAATCTCTTGGATTAGATAGTTTGAGTTAGTGTGAGCGAGTTCAAATGCCAGAACGGAGCTTTGACTGGTGACGTATGTGTTTATTGCCATGTTATTTGTCCGTAAATAACATGGAGACGGCTTCAGAGTGGTTTCTTTTCCTTCAACGTCTTCACATATTAAAATGATTTCTCGCTCTCGGGTGAGCTCGGTTTCAGCCTCAAACGTCCCGGCAGGTTTCCGTGTGGTCTCTTGGCTTTTCCTTTGGCGTGATGGATGTTCAGAAACCTTTTTCTTTTGCATTTCTCAACTCACTGCAATAAAGCAGACTGACGGTTTTTCCCCCCGAAGAGCCGACTGAAACGGCGGGAGAGCTCAGGTGAGACGAGATCAGACGATGACAGAAGCTGAACGAAGCTCTCGACTCGATAAAGAATAAAAGAGGAGGAGGAACGCTCATGGAGGAAACTAAGAAGTGATGTTGGAACGACAACAGCTGACCTCGGCCTTCAGATTACATTAAACGTCGAATAGAATAAAGAAATGAATAGAAACGCTGAAAGCATATTCAAAGTGCCGTTATCTCTTGTTTTAGTCCAGGTGATCAGGTTGAATGCGACAGGAAGAGCTGCATCTGTGCAACTTTGCCGATTTTATTGTTTAGCTGCCGCAAATTTGATGAATAATGGAGGAAATGCAAGAATATTTTGTAGAGTTTGCAGCCACCGAACGATAGAAAGTTCATTATTATTAAAAAATGCCCCTCTGCAGACGTGGGTCTGTACATTTTCCGTCCTCTGTGCAGTCGAGCGTCGCTCCGAGCTTCTTAAATAAAGTTTTACAGGCCGTGTGAAAGCCGAGCTCTTAGGTAACCGGACCCCCTGCGGTGACACATGGAGCTGACTCGGCCCTCCGTGAGCTCTTGATCCCGCCCATCCTGTTACGGAGCCGGGGATCCCAAACGGTTTCACATCAGGGAACCCCGACTGTGATCCAGGACTGGTGCTTCTTTAGATATCTGGGTCCTTTATACCATCACGCTGCTGAAATACAGTTATGGTAAAGGGTGTTTAGGGTCTGCACCGTGTTCCCAAAGGTTCAGGAGGGACGGTTCAGATCCTCTTTCTGAAGCGACTAATTACCATTTATTGTGAAAAACTGGGACAAAAAGATGCAAAATGACTACAAAGACACTAAATAACCACAAAACTACAATGAAAAAGGCCTGAAACGTCCACAAAAGATGTAAAATGACTGAACCTTTTGGAAACCGTGCGCGAAAATCTTCCCGCGACAATTTTAAGTCCCAGCATGCCCCATTCAGACAATATTTTGCCATAAAATACGTAATATTTTTCCCATTTTTTAACCAAACGACACAGTTTTTTGACTGAAACTCCTTCCTAACAGACCAAGACTTTGTTTTATTGTGATTTTTGTTGCAGATTCTGATTCTTTAGGTCCTAATCTTTCCTAAAAGGTGTCTTATTGACGCTCCAGGAGGCTTTTTTGGGGAATCTGGCTCACATCATGCTGGATGTTCATAGTTCCGATCAACATATCTTTTTAAAAGTGATTTTTTTTTGCAGATATACATTTTTTTCCTCAGACTTTGCTGAACAAATACATACAATAAACACAAGTTTTGCAATTAAGTTGGGGTTCTTACAACGACTCAAACACAGAGGAAAAGAGATGTGGAGACAAAATTGGTTCCACAGTTTTCAACGAGTTAAAAGAGATGCAAACAAACTATGACAAGACAAAGAAATGCGTAATTAATATTAATAAAGTGATGCAAAGCATCTACAAAACTACTACAAAAAATGACTTAAAAGCCAAAGCAACCCTGTATGAGCAGTCAATTCCACCCCAAAAACTGTGAATCTGTGCAGTAAACATGTGCGTGAACATAACTCATTGACGAGGTGAAGTCGTTGCTTCCACTCGTTGCATTTTCTCACATCTCACACAGCACACGGACACATGCAGCAGCACACTGAGGCCTGCAGAGTGGCAGTGGGCGTCTGTGGCTGCTGACAGGCAGAAGGCTGTTTTTAGCCTGTGAAGGTCACACACACACACACACACACACACACACACACACACACACACACACACACACACACACACACACCTTATCAGCTCTTCTCCTACTGTTACAGAGCCACAGAGTCGCTGCCGTCGGGTCAGTGTGTTCACTAAAGTCCAGGATCACGTGTTTCACTCCGGATGGACGATCCGGCGGTTGAGATGACGTCATCATCTCTAGAGATGACGTCATCTCTACCGCTGCACACGAATAATTACACATTCTCCGTGTGAAAACTGTCCAGTAGATCCCGTAGAGACGAGGTTCACGTGTTGAAAATGCACGTCGATGCGACCGGAAGACGACGTGTGTGTGTGTGTGTGTGTGTGTGTGTGTGTAGAGCGTATGTGGGTCAGTGGCTTCGGAGGGAAAGTAGGCCGCTCCCGCAGCACCGGGAGGCCGGGACAGGACTCGCTTTGTTCAAACTCGGCGGGACAAAAGCTCCAAACATTTGTTCACTTTAATCCAAAGCGGCTGCGATGAAATAATCTGGAAGCCGAAATCAGACGCAGTCAGCAAACGGGAGGCTTCGACGTGATGCAACAAGAGTTTCCTGTAGGAAGTTATTAGTTATCGGACTGCGGCGGGATTTGAACCCAGGAGCTTTAGTTCATGAGAGACACATTTTAACCAACTAAGCCACAGCGAGGAGCGGGTTGTGTTGATTGTTGTTGAATAAAAGTGATTGTTAGCAGACGATGGGCTAATAATCACAAGAAATACACTTTTGAATTATATAGATAAGAAATATAGTGGATAGAAATTGATGAATTCTGGTTAAAAGTGAATAATAATAATGCATTTAATGTATATAGTGCTTTTCTTGGTACTCGAGAAAAAGCTAAGCAATAAAACAAATAGAATAAAACTAATAAAAACAGTAAAAAAAATGTTACATTACAAAAGAAAACATTCTTTTGAAATTGTTTCAGTGTTTAAGAACTTGTTATTTCACGTCCGCTAGAGCTAAAGAGGCTTGAACATGAGCCAAAGCGCCGCGTTCATCACCTCGCTGGTCTTGTTGAAGCCTCATGTGGCTGAACATCGGCACAGAGGTGCTGTGGCTTAGCTGGTCAAAGTGCCTGTCTAGTAAACAGGAGATCCTGGGTTCAAATCCCAGCAGCACCTGGGTGCTTGTGTATCATCTTTATGTCATGCATGTGATGCAATACACAGTTTTCTACTGACCTACATGTGGCAACACGCCATGGTGAAACAATATTGCATTGAAACACACAAAAACGTGACTTTGCAAGTGTTTTTTAAGGAAGGAAATGGATTCAAGATGTTTATTAAACCTCGAGGATCCTTGCTAAGAGTTCTGGTGAAAAACCCTGCATGTCAACAAAGATGTATTGAAGAAAATGTCGCACGTCTTAAGTCAGTGAAGCTTCCTTCAGCTTGGCTGAATTCATTCAGCGATCGGCGTGCAGGAATTCTTCCGGCTGGAAGCAGCATGAGCAGGGTGTGAGGCGGGACCCTGCTGTCACGTTACCGTCAGCGGCGGCTAGCGGCTAACGGCTAACGGCTCGTCTCCAGGGGGCGATGTTTCATTCACGCCACGTTAGCCCTCATTCAGTGGAAATGTCAGATGAGTCAGAGCGAGATAAGAGCTTCAGCTAAGTGTCACAGCGCTATTTAGACTTTATCACCGACTGTGTGTGTCTGCGTTTGTGTGTGTCTGTGTGTGTGTCTGTGTGTGTGTATATAGTCTCATCCACGTCTCAACTGCAGTTTTTTTGCCAGTTATCCTGCAAACATCTGCTGTTTTTCAGCAATCTGTTCAGACTCTTCTCACAAAGAAGACACACAAATGCTAAAAAGCAAAAGTACATATTTTGAAATGTGCAAGGAATAATCCAGCTGAGTCCAGTCGCTAAGTATTTTGATAATTTATTGATCTGTTTGAGTAATTATTTAAGAAGATATAGTAAAGATTTTTTACTAGTTCACATTCTATAAGATATGTTGCTGACCTCCAAGAACCACTTTTCTTCATAAAGAAAAAGCAATGCTTTTGTGTGAATTTATTAAGCTGCAGGAGTTGGAGAGGTTTCTCAACACATAAAGGAACATGTTATCCTTCAGTTCATCACAAATGTTCTATAATCTCTATTTTTTATGAAGGGAAAACAATCGAATAAAGTGCAGTACAAATACCTCAAATTTGTGCTGAAGTACACTGTAAAAAATGCACTGTCAAAATGAACAGTTATTAACTGGCAGCCATTGACAAGTAACATACTGTAAAAAAAACAACAACAACACAGTAAATAACTACAGTAGATTATTAGTTACTGCTCACAAACACAGTAAATTTCACAGGCTTTTTTACAGTGTAGTACTGTAGTACAACTGTGTTTGTGAATTGCACACTAATGAGTTACTAATAAGTGTTCATGTTGGAATAATGCTTTATAAATGATGAATCCAGTCTGTATTCATGCCTTACTACTTATTATATAGTGCTACCTGTACCTTTAATGGGCTACTTTGCACCATCATCCTTCTCTTGAAGCGTTTACCTCCACCGTCCCGTCCTCCACAACAGGTGCAGAGGTCAAAGGTCACATTTTTCAGCCTGGGGATATTATAACCTCTGTGGATGGAAATTACGGAGAAGTTAATCAGAGTGAGTGGACGGGGGGTGTTAGCGGCGCACAGACAGCTGTCCGGCGTTCACCACTCCGGCATGAACACTTGTGCCGCGGCATTGTGTCGGAGGCGCCACGGACTTTGTGAGTTAAAGGTCACGAGGTCGAATGTGATCAAGTGTTTCCATCCGGCTTCGAGTCTCACTCTTCATCCGATGGTGGAAACTTCTCACTTTTATTAGCCACGTTAGCGTAGCAGCATGCCGTCCACGACTTTCTCACAGGCTGAAATATTTCAAATAGCGTTCGGACTTTGTGGTGAAACGTGTTTCAGGCATTCATTCTCAAACCTCAGGATGAGTTGTAGCGACGTTGGTGATCCTCTGGCTTTGTCTCCATCACTGTCCAACACTTCGGTTAATCACTTAATACCTGCAGAACTAATTACATTCCTTCCAGCCTCAGCTGTACTGTGTGTTTTCTTATAATAAGCAGTTCTTAGCAGGCCGACAGCGACTTGATTAACTACTCAGAAGTCCCAGATGCACTTTAATGCTAATTCGTCGCATGTTTTTCGGTGAAATCTTGTGAATAACAAGATGAGATTGAGCAGATTTCTCCCCGTGAAAAGAGTTCATGACTCTCGTCGGCGTTGCAGTGTCTCTTTTTGAGGATGGCGTCTGATTTCCCATAAGAGAGTCGGCGATCCTCTTAAGTCGCAGTGGTTTTCTATGTTTTCAGTGAAAAAATGCACACAGGATTTACAACGTTTGAAAAATCTACCAAGTCTCTAGATTTAACACTTCAATACATTCAAACAGTTTAATTTTAACGCAGACTTGTCGACCGTTTTGGTTTGTGTTACTGTGTTGTGAACAAGGGTCAAAACTCCCATCCGGAGGAGGATTATTTAGATTAAAAGGACTTTAGCATGCAGACATATTAATCCTTAACGTATTGATTAATTATGTTCCCATTTGATTGATTGTTTCCTGTGAAACTGAAGCTTTCTCCATCCAGCTTTTCACGATTAAGTGATTGAAGGACACAGATTGACGTGTGCGTTGACCAGATGTGTGACATGAACCTACATTCAGCATATCTCTGGAAGATGACGTGAAGACGGGACGTGTTTACTCATCAATTTAACTTTTTGTTATTCGATTTTCAAACCTGAGTTGATTTTTGTTTTTGCACTTTTGTTCTTTAACCCTTAAACTATGGAACCAGTTTTGTCTCCAGACCTCCCTTTTCCCTGTGTTTGAGTCATCGTAGGAACCCTAAATTAATTCCAATACTTGTGTTTATTGTATGTATTTGTTCATCAAAGTCCTGGGAAAAAAATGTATATCTGCAAAGAAATCACTTTTAAAAGATATTTTGTTCATAACTATGAACATCCAGCATGATATGAGCCAGATTCCCTCAAAATGCCTCCTGGAGCGTCAATAAGACACCTTTTTGGAAAGATTAGGACCTAAAGAATCAGAATCTGGAACAATAATCACAATAAAACAAAGTCTTGGTCTGTTAGGAAGGAGTTTCAGTCAAAAAACTGTGTCGTTCGGTTCAAAAATGGAAAAATATGACGTATTTTATGCCAAAAGATTGTCTGAATGGGGCACGCTGGGACTTAAAATTGCCGTGGTTTCCAAAAGGTTTATTGTATGTGTCATTTCATGATTTGTCCGATGAAAGACTCTCAGACAAAACAATGAGATCTAAACGTCTTTGTGCTTGTACAGATCACTCCGGGCAGCAAGTCGGCGCAGGGTAACCTGGTCCAGGGTGACGTCATCGTCGCCATAGACGGCGTCGGCACCGACGGGATGACTCACCTGGAGGCCCAGAACAAGATCAAGATGGCGAACTTCAACCTGGCGCTCACCATGACCAAGTAAGGGCCGAAACCAATGACTCTCTGTGCAAGAAATAGTTCCAGTTCATTCAACTACGATTGATTCAACGAGTTCATTACATGAGTGAAACCTCTGTGTCGTCAGCGTAGAAAGAGATGCTCATGCAACACACCTCAACATTATTACTTATACATTACAATTATTAATATTATTAAAAGGAAATACATTAACATTTCACATTTGTAAAGCTTGAAACAAAAATATATATGTAATATTTTTTACAGTTTTCTGTCAATCGGCTAATTAATGACAAACTTTGGGGGTTTATGTTTTTAACAAAACATCACATTTTACAAACTGTGCATATGTTTTGTTCTTAAAAATCTTAATTCATAAAGTAACTGAAGCTGTCAGATAAATATAGTGAAGTACAAGTACCTCACATTTGTCCGTGAATACAGTACAGTACAGTACAAGCTGTGCACAAAAATCCTCCCGCTCCCATTTTAATACCCAGCATGCTCCATTCAGACAATCTTTTGGCATAAAATACGTAATTTTTTTTCATTTTTGAACCAAAGGACACAGTTTTTTGACTGAAACTCCTTCCTAACAGACCAAGACTTTGTTTTATTGTGATTTTTGTTGCAGATTCTGATTCTTTAGGTCCTAATCTTTCCAAAAAGGTGTCTTATTGACACTCCAGGAGGCTTTTTTGGGGAATCTGGCTCATATCATGCTGGATGTTCATAGTTACGATCAAAATATCTTTTTAACAGTGATTTTTTGCAGATATACATTTTTTTCCCAATACTTTTCTGAACAAATACATACAATAAACACAGGTATTGGAATTAATTTGGGGTTCCTACGACGACTCAAACACAGGGGAAAAGGAGACAAAATTGGTTTCCACAGTTTTCATCGGGTTAAGTTCATGTACTCCTGGTCTAATACACTAATAATAGAGGATTATAGATAGATAGTTCTGAGGTTGCTGGGCGTCTTAAATGCTTGAGGGTAAACAAGGGGCGAGATGTCTGCTGCAGATGGTGAACATCAGACGGTTTTGGTGTCACTCAGGACCAAAATAGAGTGAAGCCACCCTTCTGCTAACCTGGAGGTGTCTTACAGAGGAGATCTGATAAGCACGGCGAGGAAATGAATGTTGGTCCACGGCAGAGTTTCATAACTACAAACCCTCTGGGTGATGAAGATCCGACGTTGAGGCTGAGGATGAGGAGCCTTGTTGTTGTTTTAGGAGAGGTAAAAGTGGACATTGAGGTCTACGATGGACTGTTGGTCACAAAAAAATCTGAAAATAAAGTTGAAGATCAGTTGTATTGTAGATAGAAATGTAATAAAAGCACAGTGTTAGAGCGCAGTCTGGTCCAGAGGGGTCCACTGAGGCCGAGACTGGTCGCCAGATCTTAATAAATCGCTCAATATTGTTATGAAGAGCTTATAGGTCAGCCTTTCCAGAGGGAGTCTTCTCGTTATCTCCTTAATCGGCCAGCGCAGGGAAGTCCATAGACGTCTTTTTTGCTATAACGAATAGCTGCGAGTGCCACGTCACGTCCTATTTTAGCGCCAAATAGCACGTTTGTTTTCCACAACAGTAACTCCAACTATCTCGCTGTGTTCACTATCAATCTGCTGCGGCTTTCGGATCATTTAAATATAAACCAAAAGGCTTCGTAAACGTTATAAATCCATCTTTTTTTGGCTTGGGTTTGTTTGAGACAGACACATTTAGAGCGTACGTGTTTTACTGTGGTTTTTATATAACGCCTTCTGGAGAAAATTGTCCATTGTCCCCCTTTCTTGTTTGACAGCCTTGGGCTGCCTTCGTTCAATAGGTGGATAAGAGACGCTGACACAGTTTTACTGCTCGCTTTACGTCGGCGTCCTTCTGTGGACCAGTAAACAGGATGTTTCCATCACGGTGACCCACATGCTGAAGGATGACATGAAATGCCTGCAAACTGATCTCTTATTGCACCCTGGTTATGTGTAAATGGGGTTAATTGGGCTCAAGCAATCTGAGGAGGGGAAAAAACGAGCAAACAAGAGATTGTCTTTATTGTTTTTCATCTCAAATTGCAACGTGTTATTTCATACTTTTTAAATCAGGAACAAAGAGATTGATTATTTATAATCCACTCAAAGCTCCTGCTTTATGACAAAGTACAATTATTGTCTCGTTAACAACCATGTCATTTCTTAATGACCCTTCAAATGTATTTTGACTTTCATCACAATGTCAAACACCCGTTGTTTGTTTGTTTGTTTGTTTGTTTGTGCCTGTTGGCTTCCATCGCATCACATTTCAGAAAATGTACAACGTTCCAAAACGAGCAAGTTGAAAATGTTTCACGCACTCGCACACACACGCATACACACAGTCAATGTTTGTACAGTTTTGTTGTTGATGTAAGACATTTTTTGGGGTGATTACAGCAAATCTTGACTCATTATTTTTATATTAAAACGTTACTTTACATTTGTTTGTTGAAAAATGTTTAATTTCTTTGTCTATAATTTCATTTTTGGGGGTTTGAGTGCTTTATAGTTGACATTGGCGTCTCCTTACGAAGAAAATGTATGTTTTAAAGTCACATGCATCAATCTGGTGCACTTTGAGAGCTAAATGAAGAAACTCACCGGCTGTATTGATCTGAATGGCGACGACAAAGCAAACTAAAGGGAATCAGAAGTCTCTCGTGCAGATCGTCGTCATCTGTTTTTCTTTTTCTTTCTTCTTTTAGGGCCAAGCGTCCCGCTCCGATGCAGGCACCGAGAATGGACTCCTCCATCCCCATGATCCCACACCAGCAGGTAACTTTACCCATAATGCATTTCTGCTGCTGCACATAGTAAGTTCAAATATTTTCACATCAAATTTCTTTCATCTTTCGATTCTTTATATGTTCCTGTTGTTTTTTTAAAACTTTTTTTTAATCTGTATTTGTTTCTAAACCAGCTAAATATGGAGTTTTGTCAGAACATGTATAGATATATGTTTTTTCTTCCTTCCATCTATCCGGACGGTCCTCCAGACCGGTCTCCATCGTCTCAGTTTCAGTCACACAACATAATGAGTTGTCACCTCCTGGTGGCTGCAGCAAGAAAAACATCCATGTGTCTCAAGAAATACCAAGAACACACTTTCATGTTTGTTGTAATGGAAACCTCTCAAGAGCTACTCCAAATAAATAATATCTTCATGTTTTGCATACATACAGAAGATAATATACACTGGTTAAAATTACAAAACATAAAATGTAAAAAAACAATTAACAAATGACTTGAATGCAAAAAATATGACGCGGAAATGTTAAAAGTTTTAATAATAATAAGACATCTTCACAGCATTCACAGTATAATTTGCCTCTAAAAAATATTGATCATCAGATATTGATGGTTGTTGCCCAACATTCTCTGCCCCTCCCCCACCCGCCCCGTCTCCTCCCGCCTCTCGCTCCACCCGAAGCCTCAGTCAGTGCAGGTCAACGGCCGCCTGTCGGCCTGCAGTGCCTCCTCCGGGCCTGCGGAGGCAGACTCTCCCGGGAGGAGGTCGGCGGCGGTCAGCCCCGCTAACAGGAAGCAGTATAACTCGCCACACGGCCTGTACTCAGAGGAGACTCTGAGGGAGATGGCGGCCGTTCAGGCGGGTCGGCCTGCCGGGTACGTAGAGACGAAGAGGAGGAATAAAACATGGCGGGAGTTTGTTCTCGGAGGCGGAGCTGCTGCTGTAGGAAGGAGCGAAAGCTGAAGGCCCGCGTTATCACGGCTAATTTGATTTAATTTACATCACGTGGACTTTTTGTTGGTTTGACGTCGCTCTGCCTTGACTTTTTTCCAAGTTTTAAAAAGGGCCCTAAAGGTGTTGGTCAGTGTATTTTGGCTTTTTTTTTTTAACAGAGTCATGCCCTCCTAATTGGTCTTAATGCTAAGCTAGGCTAACTAAATCCTGACTCCAGCTCTGATGCATGGTGCAGATGTTGAAAGACATTAAACGTCTCCAAGTTCTGTCAACATGATGTCAACCAAACTATTCTCACTCGATAAGAAGCGAGAACGATGCTAACAACAAGAACAGATGCTAACAACACGAACAGATGCTAACATCTGGTACTGTCAGTTACAGAGTTCATTCTACATCGTTTATGTTTCTTCGACGAGCAGCAGCTCCTCCTCTGAGATCACTCTGCATCACTCTGCCACGTTGACCAAAGTGTCACAATAACTGGCTCCTCTAAAAACTCTGCTGACCTTTTTAAACCCCGAGAAGAAGGAGAAAAGTGGGCTCATCAGGACATTCAGGGTCTTCAAATCTCCCAAAAACCTGCACCTGAATACAACTGTAAATAACAACAGGCCGGATACGTAAATGTTCATGTTGCGCTGTAAAAGATGAAGAAGAAGAAGACTCACAGCAGTATTAAGAATAACACAATATACAAACTATAACAAACTGATAGATTGCACTAACCAGCTGTGTGTAAAGTAAAGAAAATGAGCTCCACCTTCACATTAAAGTGATGAAGACATATCTGTTCCTCTACTGTAATATTACTGTGAGGGGAAGTGTGTTACCATACCTATTCGTAAACACAACACAACACACACAGACACACACATATACACTGTTACCCAGCATGCCTTTGGTCTTTCCTCAGTTCACAGATTGATTTGGTTTCAGTGTCGCTAAAGATGCCAAACACCTGTTTGTTCCTTTCCTCTGGCTGCTGTTAAAGGTCAGGGAACCTTCTCAATACACACACACACACACACACACACACACACACACACACACACACACACACACACACACACACACACACACACGCACACAACACAGAAACAACTGCTGTGCTACAGTCGCGATGGTTTTCTCACCCTTCTTTGTGAACTACAACTTCCATCGTCTCTTCTTGAAGACTCTCTGCAGCCTCCATGGAAGTGCAAAAAACATTGGGTTCATTTCTGACCTCTGACCTTTTGTTTCTTTCCTCTCCGTAGCGGAAGTTGTCCTGCTGTCGCATCTCACAAAACAAACCTGCGAACGTGTTTTCTAACGGCTTCATCTTCTCTTTCCTCTGTCCTTGTTAATGGCGGTCAAACAAAGGTTTTCTCCCCGGCTGCTCCCAAGTTAGTATCCTCTCCGGCCGAGTGCATCTTGTGTCGTTTGGTCCTTTTAAGGCATGGTTTGGCTCCGTGGGTGTCTGTTTGTTCCCTGATGGGGTGAAGCGATGCCTGTGGCCTTTTTTGAATCGCCGGTGCATCATTGTCCAATAATAGACAACTGGGTAAAATTACGAGGAAATGAAAACCGTGGTGGGAAGAGTCGGTTGCCTCCAACCTACAAATCAAGACAGCGTTTCCCATCAGCCCCAGTTGTTTCCCTGCCCCTTAAAGAACATTGCCCTCTGCTTGATTCATGCTGTGAACTGATCCAGTGTCGGGCAATATCGGGTCAGTTTGACTTACTTATTCCCTGAAAATCGAAGATGAAGAATGTAGCATAAGCCGACATGTTGGTTGGGGTAAACGGGTCATTATTGATGGAGTTCCTCAAGGACACCTCTAAAGTATCCTTTTTTTCCAAATCCGAGTTATATAATATAACTATATATATATATATATATATATATATATATATATATATATATATATATATATATATATATATATACCATTATTGTTGGAGTTCCTCAAGGATACCTCTAAAGTATCCTTTTTTTTCAAATCCAAGTTATATAATATAACTATATATATATATATATATATATATATATATATATATATATATATATATATATATATATATATATATATATATGTATATATAGTGATATAACTATATATATATATACCATTATTGATGGAGTTCCTCAAGGATACCTCTGAAGTATCCTTTTTTCCATCTCAAATCCGAGTTATATATATATATATATATATATATATATATATATATATATATATATATATATATATATATATATATATATATATAGTATATAACTTGGCAGTCTGCCTTAAATCCAGCTGGGACTTCACACAAGTTAAAACAAGCACTGATCGTTTTCTACACTGTAAAAAACGCACTGTGGAGTTGACAGTGCTTAACTGGCAGCTATTGACAAGTAACTTACTTGTGATTTTCCCACTACTGTGTTTTTATAATTTTTTTAACTGTAATATTTCAATGAATACACACTATTCTACTGGGAAATAGTTTACAGTAGGTTACAGCTCACAAACACAGAAAACTTCACAGGCGTTATTTTAGAGTGTACCAAAGCATCGTCTGTTTCTTTGAACAGTGTCTGCCGTGCAGAGTGAATGTGCATCGTCGTGGTTTGCTGTGTGTTTCAGACTGAAAAGTTGTCGTTGTTCAAAACCAAGAGAGTGATAGCTCCTTCAAAATAAAGAGACAAATGAGTCTCCAGCTAACGAAGAAGCAGTGAGTCGTTTAGCTTTCAGAACCTCCCTCTGGGTTTTCGTGGATGTTTGAATGTCCCTTTGGTGTTTGCGGTGTGCTGATTGGCTCTGCATGCATCCTCAGACACAGTCATATAGTTTTTTAATAAAGGGCGGGGGGAGCGGGAGGGGGTATGATTGATACAATCATCTGCGTTACGTCTCTTTTGGCATTTAAGTAAAGGTCACAGTTTGATCCATTTGTCTGAGGTTCCCGTTGAACAGTTTTAAAATGCATGAGGTTTGATTAATGTGGAGGATGAACACAACAGAAACAACCTGATTTGTAATCTCTAACTGAATGTTTGTGTCCGGTGTGCTCGGTTTGGTTTGACGCTCATACCGTCGACTTAAAGTTGACCCACGACGGACAATGAGGAAACATTCATAAGTCGGATTAAAGGACTTTACAAAGGTTGAAACGGTGATGGGCAAAATATGTTCGAGCTCAACAGAGACGAAGCGAAAGTAACACAAGATGGAGTCTAAAATAGAAACGACTTGTTTAAGCTGCTGCGTAAATCTACTGTAACCAGAGTCCAATGCAGCAGTTATCTGCGTGGTGGGATCAGATTGGAGGGTTTTTTTTGCATCTGCAGTCGGTTTGAAAAGGAAAACATTGATTGGTTTTGTTTCTTTCAAGTGTTGGAACAACCAGTTTGCGAATATTTCACATAATCAGTCACGTTGTTCTGCAAGTATGAACGTTTAGGGTGTAGTGTGGACAAGCTCATAGGGCAGTGGTTCTCAAACTGTGGGGCGCGACCCTCTAGTGGGGCACCGAGGTATTACAGGTGGGGCGCGGGGGGAAAATCGTATGGCAGCCCATTTTCACCACAAATAATTAGTACCCAAAAAACAATTAAAAATTTAGAACAAAAAAAAAATGTTTTTTTTTTTTCTTTTCGTTGACTTGGAAAAAAAAATTCCCGTTTCATTCCAGGAGGGAAATGAGAACTTTACTAAAATTGGACAATATGTGAATTGTACTTGTTTTGTTGTATGAACAATACATATTTACATTTAAATGAAGGTAATGTAAAACCAAAGTGATGAAATTGCTTAGATGTTTTTATTTCATTTTTGTCAACGAATAATACAAAATTTAAAAAAAAAGAAGAAAAAAAAAGTTCTTTAATTGTCCCCTTTTTTTGGTCCTCATTATTTGTATTTTTTTTTATTGTCCTCATTTTTATTTATTTTTTTGGTACTAATATTTTTTTTGGTGCTCATTTTTGTGTGTGTGTGTCAGAAATGGGCTTCCATAAGATGCAGATTTTTTTTTTTTAATTTCAAGGATCCTTTATTAATCCCACAGTGGGGATTATTCTCTGCATGTCACCATCCTTAGTAATGAAGGATCTTTGTGCTGCTGTGAAGCTCTGGGGCTTCAGTGCCTTGCTCAAGGACACTTCAACATTAAGCTATGGGGAGAAAACAGGGATCCAACCGGCTTCCTTGGTCATCTTTTTGCCAAGTATGAGTTATTTTTTGCACATATATAACTTTATTTGCATTGTTTAAACAAAGTGATTGCACATGTTATTAGTTTTTGTCAGATGGAGCAATCTGGTTTACTTGAAAGGGATTTACATTTACTTTAATCTATTAATTAAAAAAGGATGGACGAGTCTCAAAAAGTTTGAGAACCACAGCCATAGGGATGGATGATGAGTGATGAGGTGTTTTTGGAGAGAAGACTATTAGATCGTTGCGTCAGATGAAACCTGACGGTGTGTTTGTGTCGTGATGTCGTGAGCATGGCGGGACGTTTCTTCTTTTTAACGCTCACGTCGGCCACATCACCCGCCTTCCCTCTCACAAACGTCCCTCTCCCCCTTTTTTCCTCCACCTCTCCATCCTCCGTCCTTCGTCCTCTCCTCCCTCTCTCTCTCCGTCGTCGCCGCCGCTCTCGCGTCACAGCGCCGGCTTCAACCCCGCCGGCCCCCTCCCCACCCACAAGCCCATCGAGGTGAAGGGCCCCGGCGGCAAGGCCACCATCATCCACGCCCAGTACAACACGCCCATCAGCATGTACTCGCAGGACGCCATCATGGACGTCATCGCGGGGCAGACGCAGGGGAAGGGGCACGACGGCGGGTAAGAAACTCCTCCTCTTCCCCTCTTCCTCCTCGCATCCTTCCTCCTTTGCCTCCTTTTGCTTCTTACCGATGCTTCAAGCTTCTTCTACTTTCTCATCTTCCTCTTCAAATTGACATTTTACGTATGTCCGGCCAATTTTTCCTGGAAACGATTGGCCGACATTGAGGAATTTTGCAAAACACATAATTTATAGTTAATTTAAAGAAATATCAGTACTTTGTGTTGTGTTTTCAGAGAGTGTATTCTCCAACAAGATCATCTTCCTCCTTACTAAACACTCAAATTATGTTTAAATACTACTTATTTACTAATTTATCAACACGTCACACTTCCTTAACTTTAAAAATATCCAAGTTATTCCAGTCAGCACTTATGTTTTTCTTAAAAAACATATTTGCCAACAAAAATATTAGTTCGAGGTTGTCTTTCTTCCTCCCTTCCTCATTTCCCTCCTCTTCATCACCCCTTTTCTCAGTCTTTCGTTATATTTCGATGGTGGATGTTAACGTAGTTAATCCCAAACACTCACCTGTCCTTGCCTAGTCCTCCTTCTCCTCCTCCTCCTCTTCCTCCTCCTCCTCCTTTTCCTCTTCCTCCTCTTCCTCCTCCTTCTTATTGTCTTGGTGATTTCTGAAGGTTAGAAAGAAGAAAACAGTGATTGTACAAATGTTCCTGCAGCAGTTCTGGTTCATGTGATTGTTGGAGGGTTTTTGAAGCGGTTTCTTTGTGGTGCGTTCATGGTCGATGGTGCTGCTGCAGCGTTTGTGTTCATGTATTGAACGCGTGGTTTGAAGTATTTGAAGCATTCAGCGTCTCTGAGCAGCCACACATTCACACACAGGATGACAATGGCAAATGTTTTTCATAACCTCAGACATCAACGGTGTTAAATGGACATTTTCTAAACTTCAGATTAAATCTGCGGTTGAAGCGCTGTGAAGGCGGTGTGCATGTTAATAACAGCTCGCTGAGTGCAGTGTGTGCTACGCTAAGCTAACGCATCATATACACTCATCCATTAAAGACTTGCTGCACACCAGCTGCAGATTAGACTTTTAAACTCACGTACGTTTGAGTGAATTAAAAGAAAAGTCTTTATTCAGATTAAATTCAATATCTTTGATCTGTTGGGTTCATCCTTCGCATTAATCAAACCTCAGACAATTTTTTTTTTTTTTAGCAAACAACAAAAGAGAGAATGAAGTGAACAAAAGCCGGTTTTTGTCTCATAATAATACAAAATATAATTTAAAAGAAACACTAGAATTGGAAACCAGCCTAAAATAAGAAAGTAGATTTACTAAGTGTTTTAAATCAGGTTTTTCCAACATTTATTCATTCATTACTGAAGCATTACACAGCTCCTATTGTTGTTGTTGTTGCTGTGTGTGTTGTGCATTGTGTGTTGTGGCAATCATGGAGAAAAATACTGCTGTGTGTTGTTCTTCGTCTTCTCACAGAGACAATCAATGCAGTGCATGAAGCATCTCTCTCTCTCTCTCTCTCTCTCTCTCTCTCTCTCTCTCTCTCTCTCTCTCTCTCTCTCTCTCTCTCTCTCTCTCTCTCTCCACCGGGAGAACAAAAACTTGAAATTGCTCCGCACATCTACACACATTTACTTTTCTTTCTTCACGTTCTACTTTCACGTTGAGAGACGGCAGCAGAATTCAAAACTAAAACAGACAAAATAATAATAATTATAACTCACAGGGGAGAAGAAATTAAAAAATAATGAAACAGACGTAAAGAAATAAGTCAAACTGGTCACAAAGTGAATGCTCTGAGCTCCTTTTCTCCTTCTTTGAGCAGGTTACATCCGTTCATTCTGCCTAACAAACCTGGAGCTCTTCATCTCATTTGCATGCATCTTTTTATTAAGTCTCTTTATTTTCATCTTCTTTTCTTTCTCGTGCACCATCCGCATTTTTTTTATCATGAAGATGTTTTCTAGATTTGTGTGAAAAGGCAGCAGCCCCCCCCCCCCACAAAAAAATATAAACACTCCCCCTAAAAGTCCTGTCAGGCTGCAGCGTCTCGGTTAATGGCTTGGTTTGGTGTTGGTGTCGGGTGGTGTCGGGTGGTGTCGGTGGTGGTGGTGTTGGGGTGTTGCAGTCCTCTCCTGGTTAGAGATGCTCTCGTAGACAGCGCCTCCCCGGTCTATCAGGCCGTCCAGAGTGAGGAGAAGGACCGGCACCGGGACCTGGACCGGCACCAGGACCTGGACCCGGGCGACCGGGGCCAACGGGGCCGGCGCAGCGCTTCAGTCCACACGCAGTCCAAGTCCTTCCGGGTCCTGGCCCACATGACCGGCACCGAGTCCTGTGAGTTTCACTTCATTTAAAGTGTAAAGGTTCAGATAAATGTGCACCGTCACTGGAAAGTTTGAATCAGCTGTTGATCGTTTTCTTCTTCTATAATATTTAGATAGTTATAGATATGTAGATTATTTACTAAATGGAATATACTAAATAAACTAAACACACAAAATAAAATAAAATATAAGAACAGGGATGAAAGATATATGGAAAATAAATAAAAATAAATAAATAAAAAAAATTAAAAAATGTATGTATATATATGTGTATACATATATATATATATATACAGAATAAAATATATATACACAATATAATACAAATAGCTGTGCAGTGTGTATTGAGGAGATTAAATATTAAATAAAATAAATTTAAACAGAGTGTGCAAAATATGTTTTATATATATATATATATATATATATATATATATATATATATATATATATATATATATACATATATATATATATGTATATATATATATATACAAAAATAGAATACAATAACTGTGCAGTGTGTATTTAAGGACATTAATTAAGTTTACACAGAGTGTTAAGTATGTGTAGTGTATATGAAGTGTACTTATTTTAACGGAGGTATAAAAATAAAAAAAAGTATATTCCAGCCACGAAATGTGTTATTTGCATTTGAAATAGTTTTGTCCCCTAAAGAAGAAGAAATACATCATTTCAGCTTTAATTTAATACCTCAGGGTTGTACGACGGGGAGAAGACGGTTCAAACGCAGAGTTTGAATTTGTTCAAGTGAACATTAATTATTACTGAACCACATTATAACAATAATTAGTGTTTCTATTGAAGCTGCATCACTCGTTTGTGCACTTTAACCTGAGGACGCTCACTGACGTCTGCTCTCCACTTTGCTTCTGTCTGTTACAGTACAAAGGGAGGAGGAGGAGGAGGAGGAGGAGGAGGAGGAGGAGGAGGAGGAGGAGGAGGAGGAGGAGGAGGAGGAGGAGGAGGAGGCTCTGAGGAGGAGCAGGTAGGCAGCACAGCTCCAGTAGACAGCTGCTGACCCCTCCCCCCCACCGGCTGCTCACCTGTACACTCTGCCCCGCCCCCGAACACCTGCTCTCACTGCCCCTGTAGGTCACCTGTCTGAAACTGATCCTGAACATTCAGGTAAACTCCTCTTGGACCGCTTTTAGACTCTTATTTTGAAAAGCGGCCATCGTGGGAAGTACTGCTGCTGTATATCTACTACTTATTTCTCTAAACGTACTTTATAGTCCACAACATGTATCTGACAGCTTAGATACTTAAAATGTTGCACATAAAACTCAACAAAAGTTGTTTTAAGCACCAATATGTTCACGTTAATCAGGTGAAAATATAAAATATTGACTGATCAAGTATGATATTTAATTAAAATCCGCTTCAATCATTATTATAATATTGTTTGTACCTAAATATTACTTTAACTTGTCATACTTTAAGTACTTTTTGATTGAATTTTAGTATGTAATATTTAAATTTGACTGGGATTAGTTCCTTTAATAATATTCAGCACATTTCTTTATGATGATTGAATTAATCTGTCCTATTTAAATATCTATTGTCCTCATCTTAAACCACCAGTAGAAAAGAAATTAGTCAACATTAACAAATCATACAATGATTCAGATATTTGCAGGTTGATTTGTCAAGTCAGCAGATTCCTGGTAAGTTATTGATTAGTTATTAGTCTCGTGGAGGGAGCTGGTTCCTCCAGCAGGGGGCGCAGTGGGACCGACTAACACAAAGCTTGTGCTGTCTGTGAGATCACATGAACAGAGTCATTTTTATATCGATCAAACTCGGTATTGATTGATGAAAGAGAGCATGAGAGCAGTTTGTCCTGCTTGTGACCTGAGGACCAATAAGAAGAAGAGCACAATCCTCCATAACATTTACAGTCACATGAATAATAGATTTTCATCCCTTGATACACAAACTCTTCATCAGAGAGGTCTCGGTGTTCTTCTTCACGGCCTGAACCTCGGGATTGAAACTCAGTAATGAGACTCGATCAATTCATGTCAATTCCTCCAAGTGTCCAAACAAAAGATGTAAAAATATTCACAAATCTGATATAGTGAGTGAATACAGATAATAATAATAATAATAATAATAATAATAATAATAATAATAATAATAATAATAATAATAGTGAAAATAGCTAAAAAAGTGCAAATAGCAACAACAAAAAAATCTGTATTATAGTATTGTAACATTGTCTTATTATTGTAGCGTTATATATGTCATTATAGCATTATCTGTATTGTAGCATTATATTAATAATAATGTTGAGGTTTGGACTTACTTTTAACTGTAATTCTTTAGTTTTTTACAGTGTGGTATTTGTACTTTTATTTAGATAAAGAATCTTAATACTTTTCCACCATTACTGATATTCAGACAATCTTTTGGCATAAAATACGTAATTCTTTTTCCATTTTTTGACTGAAACTCCTTCCTAACAGGACAAGACTTTGTTTTATTGTGATTTTTGTTGCAGATTTTGATCTTTAGGTCCTAATCTTTCCAAAAAGGTGTCTTATTGATGCTCCAGGAGGCTTTTTGGGGGAATTTGGCTCATATCATGCTGGATGTTCATAGTTACCATCAAAATATCTTTTTAAAAATGTTTTTTTGCAGATATACATTTTTTTCCTAAGACTTTGCTGAACAAATACATACAATAAACACAAGTATTGGAATTAATTTGGGGTTCCTACAACGACTCAAACACAGGGAGAAAAGGAGGTCTGGAGACAAAAATTGGTTCCACAGTTTTCAACATCGTTTAGGAAACATTTCACAATGTAGAAAAATCTGCAGTCTGTCTTTACATTTGGACCAAATGTCTGGAGTTTCCGACTAAATAGGGATTTTTATTCCACGTCTCCTGTTGCTCTCTCAGCTTCTCCTCCCTGTGTCGTAGCCGCCGCCTTCTTCAAAGTGTTTGTGAACTAGAATCCGAGCCGACGGAGAATCAGACGCCGTCGTACGTCACAGCGCGGCGGTCCGCTCGCTCCCCCACAAAGCTTTTAACCCTCCACCCCTCCTCCATCCTGAGCACTGATGGATGGAGCTCTCTCCGCTCCGCACACTTATTTAATCATCCCTCCATTACGCACGATCGATCCGCCCCTCCCTCCTCCCGTCGGCCGGCGTTGGCCGTGCAGTGAATCAATGGGAGCGGAGGTCGAGCTTTTACCCGCCAGTGAAGAGACTGTGGTCGCTTCCCTTCTGTCTCTAAGTCATGCTGCAGGGAGCAGCCCAGACGTGACTCACAGAGCCATAAAACACAAAGAAATATCGGTTTTGAGTCGACGCCCACCTATGTACAGATTATTTATAATTTATAAAATACAAAAAAAACAATGTTTTCAGCTATTTTGGGTATTTTTTCACATTTATTCATTGTTCTATTATATTTTTTATTCATTTCAAAACAGCTGCACGTCCCCAACGTGGACGTCTAGTTCTTCACATCTTCCTCCACTTCTCATTCTGATGAGAAAACATCGTTTTTTTTAAAGGAACCTTTGTTTTTTTGGAAAAAAACAAAGCATACATTTTTTAACTTGAGCAATATCGAGCTTTTTGATTCGTGCATGAGACAATAACAGTTTTCAACAATCAGTTTCTCTCTCCATGCTTCAACTAATCTGATCTTTGACTAATTTGATCTAAACAGTGTGTGTGTGTGTGTGTGTGTGTGTGTGTGTGTGTGTGTGTCATTACATACTGTAAATGTTCAGCGTGTGCTGTATATATTATGATTGCAGCTCTTGCGTGTCTCTCTCACTGCTGCTGCTAACGCTTCCTGTGCTTTAGCCCCTCTGAGCATGCTGCAGCTTCTGCTGGCTCCGCCCCCTCCGCCCCGCAGCCTCTGAACCCTGCTTCACCTGGCCCCGCCCCTCAAAGGTAACCAATCAGCTGTGGGCTTTTTAAAATTTTTTATTTTATTGCGTTCACATGTGCGGACTCACAACGACATTATGAATCAACAAGTATTGTGTGTTCATGTTGGAGCTTAGAGCCACGGACAGGAAGTCAGAAAGTGTTTCACTAAAAAGATGAAAAGGAGATTTCAGTAACATTAAATTAAAAATGTTTAATATTTAACGGAATAATTTGGATTGAGGAATAAAAATTAGACAGAAAAATATATAAATTTATAAAATATCACAAAACTCTTACAAAGTAAAATAAAGTCAAAATTATTTTTACTTTATTTTAAACAAATGACACAATGTGCTGAGGATACAGCCATAAAGTGACATGTCTGTTTGCAGATATTGACCCTCTTGACTCTCCGTAGTTTTGTCTGCTGTCACATGATGTCGTGTTTTTTTGGTTTTGTGCTACTGGAGGATTTTGTGTTGTTCTGGGACTCACAGGATGTCATCGAAACGAGGCCCAAGTGTTTTTGATGTGTTTGTGTGTCGGCTCTTTTGATGGTGATGAGACCTGCGTGAGGCATATTTTGTCCTTATATCTCAGGCTTTTTGTTGGGACACAGCTGATGACTTGTTAGAGGCTGAGAAACATAACCAACACAATCTTTAAAAAAAAAAAAAAAAAGGCAGCTGTGGATAGAAAACAGCCTGATGCATCTGCAGCAGCAGCCGTAGGCGGTGACCCCGTGGTGACCTTTTGGGATGCAGATCATCACGGTGACCTCTGCTTGTTGTTGTCTCTGCACCTGCAGCCTGAAGCGACAGTCGGCCGCTGCTCACGGCGTCCAGCACCGAGTCTCCAGGTAGCGACACCTGCAGGGATCCAGCGCCCGAGTCCATATGCTGCCAGCTTGTTTTTCATTTTTTAATTTCACTTCACGCCGCCTCTTCTATACGTAACACAACATCTGCCATCCAGCGGAGGCTTCTTCATCTAAAACTTCTTCGCAGGACCGAGAGTGAAACTCAAGGCCTCAGTTTGCTTCACGCGAGCTCGTCGTGTTCTCGACGTCCTCGAAGTCTTTTACGCCATTTTAGACCTTAGTCTGGGAAAATACTCGATTCTGCTTCTTAAGCTCAATAAACCTTTTTGAAAACCGTGCGCAAAAGTCCTCCTGCGCCAATTTTAAGTCCCAGCATGCCCCGTTCAGCCAATCTTTTGGCTTAAAATATGTAATATTTCTCTATTTTTGAACCGAACAACACAGTTTTTTGACTGAAACTCCTTCCTAACAGACCAAGACTTTGTTTTATTGTGATTTCTGTTGCAGATTCTGATTCTTTAGGTCCTAATCTTTCCAAAAAGGTGTCTTATTGACGCTCTAGGAGGCTTTTTTGGGGAATCTGGCTCATATCATGCTGGATGTTCATAGTTATTATCAAAACATCTTTTAAAGTGATTTTTTTTCGCAGATAAACATTTTTTTCCACAACTTTAGGGGACAGAGGGATACACAATACCAGTTCAGAGTTATAGAGAGTTAGAAAATCCAACAAACACTTCGTTTGAAGCCGACTGAGGCCTTTATTTTTAAAACAGATGACCCTCAAGGATCACTTTTTAACTGTCAAGTAACAACTTCATCGGTTCATCAGCTGAATAACACGCTGAATCTCTTCTAACTAACAGATTTGCTGATTTGCAGGTCAAACAATGAAACATGTAGATTAAATATGAACCACATTTATATACGACGGCAACAGAAGTTTTATGTATCTGAGACAACTTCTGACCTGCAAATTAACAAATCGGTGCCTGACATCTGGAGGGTCAGGTAAGTATTTTTGCTAATTATGTTAAATGTTTAAACTACAACTTGGGCTCTTTAATTAGTTTGAAGTTTCAGGAGGCTCAAAACCCACTGCTCACAAAATCACGACCATTAATACACAATTTTTCATCCCTCTCCAGCCAATATGGTCAGCCTCCTGCCATGCATCAGGGCCAACAAGCCCCGCCTCCGCAGCAGTACCAGCCAATCCCGCAGCAGTATCAGCAGCCAATCCCACAGCAGCAGTATCAGCAGCCAATCCCACAGCAGCAGTATCAGCAGCCAATCCCGCTGCAGTACCAGCAGCCAATCCCGCAGCAGTACCAGCAGCCCCCTACGCAACAGGCCCCGCCCACTCAGCAGAGCTCCATTCAGATCCCTCTTGGCTCCGCCCCTCCCAAGGTGGTCAGCACCGCTTGCATCTACCCATCGCAGCCAGGTGAGAGCACCTGGGAAACAGTTATTGTTGAGGTTGCACTTCATTGAAAGCTCTCACCCAAATCATTTTCTCTCTGCCCTCCAGCTTCGGCTCCACCTCCTGCCTCACTTCAGCCCCGCCCTCCAGCCGCTGGCTCGGCCCCGCCCCCGGGCGGCCCCGCCTCCTCCAACCGGCCCCCCTGGGTGTCCGACACCAACTTCGCCGACAAGTTCGACCCCAGCAAGATGACGACCACCATGAAGATGCAGCCGCTGCCCCAGGGCGCCCCTCCCCCTCCGGCGTACATCCCCAACCCGGCTCACTCTGCACCTGCCGCTCATAGCCCCGCCCCCATGACGGCAAGCCCCGCCCCGTTTGCACCTGTGGCAAGGGGCGTGGCCCAACGGGCGGAGAGGGTCGCCGCCGGCAGCCGCACGCCTCTGTGTGGGTCCTGTAACAGCGTCATCAGGTAAATTATACAGAATATGTATATGATCTTAATTCTAATCACTGTGGGAAAACGAGTGAGAACATCATACAATGTCGCCTCCAACTGAGCCCGGTGTTCCCAGGGGCCCCTTCCTGGTGGCCCTCGGCCGGTCCTGGCACCCCGAGGAGTTTCACTGCCACTATTGCCACATGTCGCTGGCCGACGTCAGCTTCGTGGAGGAGCAGAACAACGTCTACTGCGAGAACTGCTACGAGGAGTTCTTCGCTCCGTCCTGCGCCCGATGCAGCACCAAGATCATGGGGGTGAGACGCTCCACCTTCACAACCGTAGACCTGCAGAGCGATCTGCGATCAGTTGACAGTAATGAAAGTAATATATGACTTGTAGCAGATAGATAGATAGATAGATAGATAGATAGATAGATAGATAGATAGATAGATAGATAGATAGATAGATATGTACTTTATTAATCCCTAACGGGAAATTTGTTGTTATAGTAGTAGCGCCACACACTTTACAGACACACAATGGAGTAAACTAAATGAGCTAAACACACAAAATAAAATAATAAAATAAAATAATGTAATGTATATATATATATATATATATATATATATATATATATATATATATATATATATATATATATATATATATACACACACACACACACACACACACACAATGGAATAAAAACAATACCTGCAGTGTATTAAGAAAATTAAATTAAATGTAAACAAATATAAAAAAAATAGAAGAACAGGGATAACAGATATATACAAAATAAAAAATAAAATATATGTGTATATATATAAAATATATATACAATAAAATATATATATATACAATAGAATACAAATAGCTGTGCAGTGTGTATTGAATAGATGAAATGTAAACAGAGTGTGTAAAATGTGCAAAATATGTAAAATATATATAAACAATGGAATACAAATAACTGCAGTATATTAAGGGAATTAGATGAAATGTAAACAGAGTGTGCAATGGTTAAAAAATGATTCAAACATGATGAGAAACTGAAATGGCCCTTAAAATACAATACAAATAAAACACAGGCTAAAGTCCACGTTCACACACACACACACACACACACACACACACACTATGCTAACGCTCGACACGTCGTGTCGTGTGTTACAGGAAGTGATGCACGCCCTGCGGCAGACGTGGCACACCACCTGCTTCGTCTGCGCGGCCTGCGGCAAAGCCTTCGGGAACAGCCTCTTCCACATGGAGGACGGAGAGCCGTACTGCGAGAAAGGTACAGCGCCGTTCGCCGCGCTCCGACGTCGGAGTAAAACCGCTCAGATTGTATTTTTTTATGTCTTGTGGTCTCTCTGTTTTCAGATTACATCTCACTCTTCAGCACTAAGTGTCACGGCTGCGACTTCCCCGTTGAAGCGGGCGATAAGTTCATCGAGGCTCTGGGTCAAACCTGGCACGACACCTGCTTCGTCTGTGCGGTGAGAGCGAGAAACCAACACAAAGTCCTCCTTAAAATGAGTCAGAGCTTCGTCTCTCTCGTCCCGCTGAAGGATTTATGAAGGCAGATAGTTTTGGTTTTATTTCTCCAGGTTTTGAGAAATTAGTTTCTGCTTCCACATCAGTATGATGGAGGTGGGTGGAGTTAGGTTTGTAGCACTCACAGCTTTGGAAATATTGACATCATTCAGCATATTTTTACAGAAACAGTGTCTTTGTTGATAATCCACAGGTATCACGAGAGGTTTTTATTTATTTAATTTTTTATTTAAACCTTTATTTAACCAGGAAAGGCCCATCGAGGTTAAAAATCTCTTTTTAAAGAGTTTTTATTTTGATCTTTCTGCTGAAGAAAAAGTCCAGAAAGAAATGAATTTGCACAACTTTGCAATATTTCACTCACTTTACCCTTCACCTGTCACTTTCACACAATCAATAACTTCATTCCGTGCACTTTACTTTACTTGTTATTATTTATTTTTTTACTTTACTTGTTGCATTTTTACTTATTTACTTGTTTTATCTAAATTTTTATACTTTTATTTTGTATTATTATTATCTGTATATATATATATATATATACAGATAATAATATATATATATATATGTATATTTTATATATATATTTATATATATTTTTATATATAAAATATATATGTATATATATTTTTTTTTTATATAGTTAAGTGTTCATTGTTGTTGTTGTTAAATGTTGTGCACCTTCCACAGGGACATATTCCTTGTTTGTGTAAACTCACTATGCAATAAATGGATCTGATTCTGGTGTTTGTTGCCTGCAGGTTTGCAACGTGAACCTTGAGGGTCAACCTTTCTACTCAAAGAAAGACAAACCTCTGTGCAAGAAGCACGCTCACGCCATCAATGTGTAGACCAAAAAAAAAAGCTGGGGACGCCGCCGGCCGCGGAAAACGAACCCGAGTCGACGACAACAACTTTTGCAAGACGTGCATGCAGATGCTCTTTATGCAAAAAAAATACATTGTTCTTTTTCTTTTTGTGCATTAATATTACTGATTAAAACGACGCTGCCTGGTGATCGAAAGAGAATGAAAAAGGAGTCATGTTGTTGTTGTTGTTGCTGTTCCAACACACTGTTTTTATGTTCTTTTCTTTTTCTCATATTTTCTAACAGAAACTACTCGATGTGACCGCTGTGCCCTTCGGCTCAGAACTGTACGTTTTATACGGCGTCTGGAGTGTGCCAAGTTAAATAACTTGTATTTTCATCAGTTAATGAACTGTGAAATGTAAAATACATATGTGTGACTAAATTGACAATTCAAAAAAAGATGAATAATATCAAGATATTATTACATTAAATATAAATAGTAATTTAATCAATTGTGGTTAATTTGAACAAAAGCAAATTAAACGACCATGTTATTTTTTATTGACAAAATACTCAATAAAATGGTTGCTAGATATAATTAAAACTATTTTCTTTTCAGTTTTGTTTCGCTTCAATTACATTTTAAAAACATTTATTTACAATTGTTTTTTTTTTAGATGTGTGATTTATAAATTGATTTAATTTAGACGACTGTTCTCGTGGCACACTCGAGACTCCAAAAGCTCGAACTGTAAAACGTGAGTTTATCTCCAGAATATTGTTCTCATCATATCTTGACTTGACTCAGTAATGTGCCTCTTTTGATTCAGATTTCAGGTATTTGAAATGTTTTTTTTCACTTAACTAAACTAACACAACTGTTGTATTAATGTTTGGTTCAGCTCACTACTATTTAAAATATAAATCACAGTAAAGATACTAAAATGCTCTCAACCTTCAGTTCATTGTTCATTGTTTATTTCTTGGAGTTGTGCGACAGTGAAATGAACCTCGGTGCAGCCCATGAACAAGCCTTATCTAACATGTTGTTAGAAGTGAGACAGTAAATGTAACACAACCAGGTGTGTCCTCATTCCAGCAGGTTCACCTGTGTGGTCGAAAATAAAAAAACAAACAAGTGCACAATGATACTGTGAGAGCACCCAGACACAAAATGACCACAACTGACGACTGCTGAGAGACACAGAAAGACCGCATAGCTGCTAAACGACCACAAAGAGACACTAGAAGACACACAAAACCACTACATGGAGAGACAAAATAGCCATAGTGAGATGCCAAATGACTACAAAGAGACAGAATTGTGTAGTTTAAACAGCCACATATCTCCTGTACAGAGTGTTTGATGCTGCCTGGACGTATTTCCTGCTCTTGCACAGTATTTCAGTGTATTTGTTTTTGCAGGTGAACCCCTGGCTGTTGCAGAGTGTGTGTAGTTACTAATCCCTCTTTGACTTTGTGTACAGTAGGTGTTACTGTGCAACAAATAACTTTGAACTTCATAATAATAGACTTATTTAAGAGTTAATATATCATCACTGCTGTGTTCGGTGCTCATCCAATTATTAATTGTTTTCGTTCGTCTTTTGGATGTTTGGCATCACAAGGTGAATTGTGAGTGTTGACTTAGTCTTTATTTAGTGTATTTATTGTGTTTGTGTTTGTTGTCCTGAATTGTAAGAGCTTGAAAGTTTATTACGGTGACATTTGTCACTCCAGGGCGACTTCATTCATGGCTCCGTTCACACCTCAGGCCGTCAGACTGTGTTATTTAATGGCTGTTACAGGATACTATGAGGGCCCTGAAGTCCCAACTGATTTTATTTATTTTATCTTGTACACACAAGATTGAAAACAATGTCACTTCTGGGGCAGCGGAGGATTTTTGTGTCCACCTGATGAATGCACGTACAATCTTCTGAGGGCAATATCTGTAATTGAGGTGTCATTTTCATCTTCTGGACAGGTGTTTTAAGTCTGTTTGAAAGAACAAACACTTCCAAAAATCTCCACTCAGATGTATTTAGAAGAGGGGATAAGGCCTGGGCGCTGAACCTTTTATTGCCTTGTATATTTGTAGAGAGAAATTTGGTGGGTTTCCCCATTCAGCTCATGCAAACATGGTGTTTTTAGCAGAACCTAGTGGCCGTTAGAAGAACTGCAGCTCAATGAACCGCTTGATCTATTTCAGATCCGTTCTTTGTTTGCACAAAATACGTTGAATGATGCTCTTTCAAAGGTCAAAATAAATTTAAAAATGAAACTGCCTGGTTCGCTTTCATGACGGAGCGTGAGCACTTCTGTGATCTTACAGTGTGAACGGAGCCTGAGCTACACTGAATACATAATTTAGAGGGGAAGACATTTTAGTTTAAGGAATATGTGTTTCTCAGATTAACTTAAAATGGCTTTCACACACGTTTATGTGGGGAAGCTTGTTCATACCCTGCAGTGCATTGTGCCTTAGGCCACTCCTTGATCTGTCTGTCTGACTGGCACACACTCACTCGGACTGTTGCGATGTGTTTGTGTGCTGGTGTACAGTTTTTAATTTGAGTATTTTATACAGTTTTGCGTGTTTTTTTCAGAGGATGAATGAGTGCACGCAGAACGTCACAGCTTGTCACAGCATGTGGAGCGAGTCAACGTCAGGATTGGTTAGTGTCGCTGTGACTGCGTCACTTTTTAACATTGTTAAGAGCGTTTTTTGATGTCAATGAGCTATTAAGTGGAACATTGTTAATGCCACAGTATTAAGGAAGGATTGAAGCTGAAGTAAAGACTCTCAAGATTGTTGGAGATTCAGCTGCTTTTACAACATTTGTGAACAGGTTTTAAATATTTGATAAATATGTGTGTTGCAAGTTGAATAAATTGAGCACTTAAAACACGTAAAAGCATCTGGTGTAAAAGTTTTTTTGTCTATTTAAAATACTTCTTTCTTCTGGTAAGTTGACAGGATATTTTGTTTGATTTTGATTCACACAAGAAATGGATTTAGAAAGTTACCGATTAAGGCCACAGGGAAATGTTCTACTAATCCTAGCACTGCTTCTCACAGAAGATTGTAATCTCCAATTTCACGGTTTCTTATTTGTAAAAATAAACTAAGGTTTAAAATTTGTGAAATAGGCAGAACCGCTATGGCTGAAATGTTGGTGTTTTGCATGTAAACAAAAGAACTGGGGAAAATCCCAGCAGCTCCTGTCTCAAGACATTGTATTCTGAATTGAGCCACCATGGCCTGGGTTTGCGTCCCAGTGAAGGACATCATGTTTAAAGATAGCTTTGATATAGGAGGTCTGATTGAGGCCATTACTGAATTGTGACTAAGTTGTGAATTTTGTAATAAATGAGCGCTTCAAAACTTCTACAATCCAGAATTAGGTGGTTGTACCCAAAAGTTTTACAAATTTATTGTGAACAGATTTTCATGCAAAGAAATGCCCTTTTCGAAGCCTGGATGGCTCAGTTGGTAGAGCATCAGACTTTTAATCTGAGGGTCCAGGGTTCAAGTCCCTGTTCAGGCGTCTCATTTAGTGTTGTCATGATATACACCCTTGGAGAAAATCGATATCAAGGAGATCTGCTTGTGGCCATGACTGAGTTGTGACTAAGCTCTGTATTTGGCTATATCTGAGCACTTTAAGACATCCCAATAGTGTTCAGTTTTTCTCAGGCTACATTCGACTCAGTGTCAACCCTACTCTACTCGAGAATTAGGTGGTAATGCCTAAAAGTCTTACAGTTTAATTTTAAACAAATTTCTGTGCGAAAAAGTACCCCTTTTGAAGCCTGGATGGCTCAGTCGGTAGAGCATCAGACTTTTAATCTGAGGGTCCAGGGTTCAAGTCCCTGTTCAGGCGGCTAATTTAATATTGTCATGATATACTCCCTCGGAGAAAATTGTTATCAAGGAGGTCTGCTTGTGGCCATGACTGACTTGTGACGAAGCTCTGTATTTGGCTATATCTGAGCACTTTAAGTCATCCCAATAGCGTTCAGTTTTTCTCAGGCTACATTCGACTCAGTGTCAACCCTACCCTTCTCGAGAATTAGCTGGTGACGCCTCAAAGTCTTACAGTTTAATTTTAAGCAGATTTCTGTGCGAAAAAGTACCCCTTTCGAAGCCTGGATGGCTCAGTCGGTAGAGCATCAGACTTTTAATCTGAGGGTCCAGGGTTCAAGTCCCTGTTCAGGCGTCTCAATTAATGTTGTCATGATATACTCCCACGGAGAAAATCGTTATCAAGGAGGTCTGCTTGTGGCCATGACTGAGTTGTGACTAAGCTCTGTATTTGGCTATATCTGAGCACTTTAAGACATCCCAATAGTGTTCAGTTTTTCTCAGGCTACATTTGACTCAGTGTCAACCCTACCCCTCTCGAGTAGATTTCCGTGCGAAAAAGTACCTCTTTCAAAGCCTGGATGGCTCAGTCGGTAGAGCATCAGACTCTTAATCTGAGGGTCCAGGGTTCAAGTCCCTGTTCAGGTGGCTAATTTAATATTGTCATGATTTACGTTGCTAGATAATCGTCAACAGAGAAGTCTGCTTGTGGCCATGACTGAGTTGTGACTAAGCTCTGTATTTGGCGATATCTGAGCACTTTAAGACATCCCAATAGTGTTCAGTTTTTCTCAGGCTACATTCGACTCAGTGTCAACTCTACTCCAGTCCAGAATTAGCTGGTGATGCTTCGAAGTCTTACAGTTCAATTTTGAACAGACTTCCGTGCGAAAAAGTACAGCTTTCGAAGCCTGGATGGCTCAGTCGGTAGAGCATCAGACTTTTAATCTGAGGGTCCAGGGTTCAAGTCCCTGTTCAGGCGTCTCATTTAGTGTTTAAATGATATACTCCCTTGGAGAAAATCGTTATCAAGGAGGTCTGCTTGTGGCCATGACTGAGTTGTGACTAAGCTCTGTATTTGGCTATATCTGAGCACTTTAAGACATCCCAATAGTGTTCAGTTTTTCTCAGGCTACATTCGACTCATTGTCAACCCTACCCCACTCGAGAATTAGCTGGTGAATCCTCAAAGTCTTACAGTTTAATTTTAAACAGATTTCCGTGCGAAAAAGTACCCCTTTCGAAGCCTGGATGGCTCAGTCGGTAGAGCATCAGACTTTTAATCTGAGGGTCCAGGGTTCAAGTCCCTGTTCAGGCGGCTAATTTAATATTGTCATGATTTACGTTGCTCGATAATCGTTAACAGGGATGTCTTCTTGTGGCCATGACTAAACTCTGTATTTGGCTATATCTGAGCACTTTAAGTCATCCCAATAGTGTTCAGTTTTTCTCAGGCTACATTCGACTCATTGTCAACTCTACTCCAGTCCAGAATTTGGTGGTAATGCCTAAAAGTCTTACAGTTTTATTGTGAACAGATTTTCGTGCGAAAAAGTACCACTTTCAAAGCCTGGATGGCTCAGTCGGTAGAGCATCAGACTCTTAATCTGAGGGTCCAGGGTTCAAGTCCCTGTCCAGGCGGCTAATTTAATACTGTCATGATTTACGTTGTTAGATAATCGTTAACAGGGAAGTCTTCTTGTGGCCATGACGGAGTTGTGAATGAACTCTGTATTTGGCTATATCTGAGCACTTTAAGACATCCCAATAGTGTTCAGTTTTTCTCAGGCTACATTCGACTCAGTGTCAACTCTACTCCAGTCCAGAATTAGGTGGTAGTGCTTCAAAGTCTTACAGTTTTATTCTCAACAGATTTCTGTACGAAGAAATACCCTTTTCGAAGCCTGGATGGCTCAGTCGGTAGAGCATCAGACTCTTAATCTGAGGGTCCAGGGTTCAAGTCCCTGTTCAGGCGTCTCATTTAATGTTGTAATGATATACTCCCTCGGAGAAAATCGTTATCAAGGAGGTCTGCTTGTGGCCATGACTGAGTTGTGACTAAGCTCTGTATTTGGCTATATCTGAGCACATTAAGACATCCCAATAGTGTTCAGTTTTTCTCAGGCTACATTCGACTCAGTGTCAACTCTACTCCAGTCCAGAATTAGGTGGTAATGCCTAAAAGGCTTACAGTTTTATTGTAAACAGATTTTCGTGCGAAAAAGTACAGCTTTTGAAGCCTGGATGGCTCAGTCGGTAGAGCATCAGACTTTTAATCTGAGGGTCCAGGGTTCAAGTCCCTGTTCAGGCGGCTAGTTTAATATTGTCATGATTTACGTTTGCGAGATAATCGTTAAAAGGGAGGTCTTCTTGTGGACACGACTGAGTTGTGACTAAGCTCTGTATTTGGCTATATCGGAGCACTTTAAGTCATCCCAATAGTGTTCAGTTTTTCTCAGTCTACATTCGACTCAGTGTCAACTCTACTCCAGTCCAGAATTAGGTGGTAATGCCTAAAAGGCTTACAGTTTTATTGTAAACAGATTTTCGTGCAAAAAAGTACAGCTTTTGAAGCCTGGATGGCTCAGTCAGTAGAGCATCAGACTTTTGATCTGAGGGTCCAGGGTTCAAGTCCCTGTTCAGGCGGCTAATTAAATACTGTCATGCTTTACATTGTTAGATAATCGTTATCAGGGAGGTCTTCTTGTGGCCATGACTGAGTTGTGACTAAGCTCTGTATTTGGCTATATCTGAGCACTTTAAGACATCCCAATAGTGTTCAGTTTTTCTCAGTCTACATTCGACTCATTGTCAACCCTACTCTACTCGAGAATTAGCTGGTGAATCCTCAAGAGCTTACAGTTTTAATTGTGAACAGATTTTCGTGCGAAAAAGTACCCCTTTCGAAGCCTGGATGGCTCAGTCGGTAGAGCATCAGACTTTTAATCTGAGGGTCCAGGGTTCAAGTCCCTGTTCAGGCGTCTCATTTAGTGTTGTAATGATATACTCCCTTGGAGAAAATCGTTATCAAGGAGGTCTGCTTGTGGCCATGACTGAGTTGTGACTAAGCTCTGTATTTGGCTATATCTGAGCACTTTAAGACATCCCAATAGTGTTCAGTTTTTCTCAGGCTACATTCGACTCAGTGTCAACCCTACCCCTCTCGAGAATTAGCTGGTGACGCCTCAAAGTCTTACAGTTTAATTTTGAGCAGATTTCTGTGCGAAAAAGTACCCCTTTTGAAGCCTGGATGGCTCAGTCGGTAGAGCATCAGACTTTTAATCTGAGTGTCCAGGGTTCAAGTCCCTGTTCAGGCGGCTAATTTAATATTGTCATGATTTACGTTACATTGTGGCCATGACAGAGTTGTGACTAAACTCTGTATTTGGCTATATCTGAGCACTTGAAGTCATCCCAATAGTGTTCAGTTTTTCTCAGGCTACATTCGACTCAGTGTCAACCCTACTCCAGTCCAGAATTAGGTGGTAGTGCTTCAAAGTCTTACAGTTTTATTCTCAACAGATTTCTGTACGAAGAAATACCCTTTTCGGAGCCTGGATGGCTCAGTCGGTAGAGCATCAGACTCTTAATCTGAGGGTCCAGGGTTCAAGTCCCTGTTCAGGCGTCTCATTTAATGTTGTCATGATATACTCCCTCGGAGAAAATCGTTATCAAGGAGGTCTGCTTGTGGCCATGACTGAGTTGTGACTAAGCTCTGTATTTGGCTATATCTGAGCACTTTAAGACATCCCAATAGTGTTCAGTTTTTCTCAGGCTACATTCGACTCATTGTCAACCCTACTCTACTCGAGAATTAGCTGGTGAATCCTCAAGGTCTTACAGTTTTAATTGTGAACAGATTTTTGTGCGAAAAAGTACCCCTTTGAAGCCTGGATGGCTCAGTCGGTAGAGCATCAGACTTTTAATCTGAGGGTCCAGGGTTCAAGTCCCTGTTCAGGCGTCTAATTTAATATTGTCATGATTTACGTTACATTGTGGCCATGACAGAGTTGTGACTAAACTCTGTATTTGGCTATATCTGAGCACTTGAAGTCATCCCAATAGTGTTCAGTTTTTCTCAGGCTACATTCGACTCAGTGTCAACCCTACTCCAGTCCAGAATTAGGTGGTAGTGCTTCAAAGTCTTACAGTTTTATTCTCAACAGATTTCTGTACGAAGAAATCCCCTTTTCGAAGCCTGGATGGCTCAGTCGGTAGAGCATCAGACTCTTAATCTGAGGGTCCAGGGTTCAAGTCCCTGTTCAGGTGGCTAATTTTATATTGTCATGATTTACGTTGCTAGATAATCGTCAACAGAGAAGTCTGCTTGTGGTCATGACTGAGTTGTGACTAAGCTCTGTATTTGGCGATATCTGAGCACTTTAAGACATCCCAATAGTGTTCAGTTTTTCTCAGGCTACATTCGACTGAGTGTCAACCCCACCCCACTCGAGAATTGGCTGGTGACGCCTCAAAGTCTTACAGTTTAATTTTGAGCAGATTTCTGTGCGAAAAAGTACCCCTTTCGAAGCCTGGATGGCTCAGTCGGTAGAGCATCAGACTTTTAATCTGAGGGTCCAGGGTTCAAGTCCCTGTTCAGGCGGCTAATTTAATATTGTCATGATTTACGTTGCTCGATAATCGTTAACAGGGATGTCTTCTTGTGGCCATGACTAAACTCTGTATTTGGCTATATCTGAGCACTTTAAGTCATCCCAATAGTGTTCAGTTTTTCTCAGGCTACATTCGACTCATTGTCAACTCTACTCCAGTCCAGAATTTGGTGGTAATGCCTAAAAGTCTTACAATTTTATTGTGAACAGATTTTCGTGCGAAAAAGTACCACTTTCAAAGCCTGGATGGCTCAGTCGGTAGAGCATCAGACTCTTAATCTGAGGGTCCAGGGTTCAAGTCCCTGTCCGGGCGGCTAATTTAATACTGTCATGATTTAAGTTGTTAGATAATCGTTAACAGGGAAGTCTTCTTGTGGCCATGACGGAGTTGTGAATAAACTCTGTATTTGGCTATATCTGAGCACTTTAAGACATCCCAATAGTGTTCAGTTTTTCTCAGGCTACATTCGACTCAGTGTCAACCCTACTCCACTCAAGAATTAGGTGGTAGTGCTTCAAAGTCTTACAGTTTTATTCTCAACAGATTTCTGTACGAAGAAATACCCTTTTCGAAGCCTGGATGGCTCAGTCGGTAGAGCATCAGACTTTTAATCTGAGGGTCCAGGGTTCAAGTCCCTGTTCAGGCGTCTCATTTAGTGTTGTCATGATATACACCCTTGGAGAAAATCAATATCAAGGAGATCTGCCTGTGGCCATGACTGAGTTGTGACTAAGCTCTGTATTTGCCTATATCTGAGAACTTTTAGACATCCCAATAGTGTTCAGTTTTTCTCAGGCTACATTCGACTCAGTGTCAACCCTACTCTACTTGAGAATTAGGTGGTAATGCCTAAAAGTCTTACAGTTTAATTTTAAACAGATTTCTGTGCGAAAAAGTACCCCTTTTGAAGCCTGGATGGCTCAGTCGGTAGAGCATCAGACTTTTAATCTGAGGGTCCAGAGTTCAAGTCCCTGTTCAGGCGGCTAATTTAATATTGTCATGATTTACGTTACATTGTGGCCATGACAGAGTTGTGACTAAACTCTGTATTTGGCTATATCTGAGCACTTGAAGGCATCCCAATAGTGTTCAGTTTTTCTCAGGCTACATTCGACTCAGTGTCAACCCTACTCCAGTCCAGAATTAGGTGGTAGTGCTTCAAAGTCTTACAGTTTTATTCTCAACAGATTTCTGTACGAAGAAATCCCCTTTTCGAAGCCTGGATGGCTCAGTCGGTAGAGCATCAGACTCTTAATCTGAGGGTCCAGGGTTCAAGTCCCTGTTCAGGTGGCTAATTTTATATTGTCATGATTTACGTTGCTAGATAATCGTCAACAGAGAAGTCTGCTTGTGGTCATGACTGAGTTGTGACTAAGCTCTGTATTTGGCGATATCTGAGCACTTTAAGACATCCCAATAGTGTTCAGTTTTTCTCAGGCTACATTCGACTGAGTGTCAACCCCACCCCACTCGAGAATTGGCTGGTGACGCCTCAAAGTCTTACAGTTTAATTTTGAGCAGATTTCTGTGCGAAAAAGTACCCCTTTCGAAGCCTGGATGGCTCAGTCGGTAGAGCATCAGACTTTTAATCTGAGGGTCCAGGGTTCAAGTCCCTGTTCAGGCGGCTAATTTAATATTGTCATGATTTACGTTGCTCGATAATCGTTAACAGGGATGTCTTCTTGTGGCCATGACTAAACTCTGTATTTGGCTATATCTGAGCACTTTAAGTCATCCCAATAGTGTTCAGTTTTTCTCAGGCTACATTCGACTCATTGTCAACTCTACTCCAGTCCAGAATTTGGTGGTAATGCCTAAAAGTCTTACAATTTTATTGTGAACAGATTTTCGTGCGAAAAAGTACCACTTTCAAAGCCTGGATGGCTCAGTCGGTAGAGCATCAGACTCTTAATCTGAGGGTCCAGGGTTCAAGTCCCTGTCCGGGCGGCTAATTTAATACTGTCATGATTTACGTTGTTAGATAATCGTTAACAGGGAAGTCTTCTTGTGGCCATGACGGAGTTGTGAATAAACTCTGTATTTGGCTATATCTGAGCACTTTAAGACATCCCAATAGTGTTCAGTTTTTCTCAGGCTACATTCGACTCAGTGTCAACCCTACTCCACTCAAGAATTAGGTGGTAGTGCTTCAAAGTCTTACAGTTTTATTCTCAACAGATTTCTGTACGAAGAAATACCCTTTTCGAAGCCTGGATGGCTCAGTCGGTAGAGCATCAGACTTTTAATCTGAGGGTCCAGGGTTCAAGTCCCTGTTCAGGCGTCTCATTTAGTGTTGTCATGATATACACCCTTGGAGAAAATCAATATCAAGGAGATCTGCCTGTGGCCATGACTGAGTTGTGACTAAGCTCTGTATTTGCCTATATCTGAGCACTTTAAGACATCCCAATAGTGTTCAGTTTTTCTCAGGCTACATTCGACTCATTGTCAACCCTACTCTACTCGAGAATTAGCTGGTGAATCCTCAAGGTCTTACAGTTTTAATTGTGAACAGATTTTCGTGCGAAAAAGTACCCCTTTCGAAGCCTGGATGGCTCTGTCGGTAGAGCATCAGACTTTTAATCTGACGGTCCAGGGTTCAAGTCCCTCTTCAGGCGGCTAATTTAATATTGTCATGATTTACGTTACATTGTGGCCATGACAGAGTTGTGACTAAACTCTGTATTTGGCTATATCTGAGCACTTGAAGTCATCCCAATAGTGTTCAGTTTTTCTCAGGCTACATTCGACTCAGTGTCAACCCTACTCCAGTCCAGAATTAGGTGGTAGTGCTTCAAAGTCTTACAGTTTTATTCTCAACAGATTTCTGTACGAAGAAATACCCTTTTCGAAGCCTGGATGGCTCAGTCGGTAGAGCATCAGACTCTTAATCTGAGGGTCCAGGGTTCAAGTCCCTGTTCAGGCGTCTCATTTAATGTTGTCATGATATACTCCCTCGGAGAAAATCGTTATCAAGGAGGTCTGCTTGTGGCCATGACTGAGTTGTGACTAAGCTCTGTATTAGGCTATATCTGAGCACTTTAAGACATCCCAATAGTGTTCAGTTTTTCTCAGGCTACATTCGACTCATTGTCAACCCTACTCTACTCGAGAATTAGCTGGTGAATCCTCAAGGTCTTACAGTTTTAATTGTGAACAGATTTTTGTGCGAAAAAGTACCCCTTTGAAGCCTGGATGGCTCAGTCGGTAGAGCATCAGACTTTTAATCTGAGGGTCCAGGGTTCAAGTCCCTGTTCAGGCGTCTAATTTAATATTGTCATGATTTACGTTACATTGTGGCCATGACAGAGTTGTGACTAAACTCTGTATTTGGCTATATCTGAGCACTTGAAGTCATCCCAATAGTGTTCAGTTTTTCTCAGGCTACATTCGACTCAGTGTCAACCCTACTCCAGTCCAGAATTAGGTGGTAGTGCTTCAAAGTCTTACAGTTTTATTCTCAACAGATTTCTGTACGAAGAAATCCCCTTTTCGAAGCCTGGATGGCTCAGTCGGTAGAGCATCAGACTCTTAATCTGAGGGTCCAGGGTTCAAGTCCCTGTTCAGGTGGCTAATTTTATATTGTCATGATTTACGTTGCTAGATAATCGTCAACAGAGAAGTCTGCTTGTGGTCATGACTGAGTTGTGACTAAGCTCTGTATTTGGCGATATCTGAGCACTTTAAGACATCCCAATAGTGTTCAGTTTTTCTCAGGCTACATTCGACTGAGTGTCAACCCCACCCCACTCGAGAATTGGCTGGTGACGCCTCAAAGTCTTACAGTTTAATTTTGAGCAGATTTCTGTGCGAAAAAGTACCCCTTTCGAAGCCTGGATGGCTCAGTCGGTAGAGCATCAGACTTTTAATCTGAGGGTCCAGGGTTCAAGTCCCTGTTCAGGCGGCTAATTTAATATTGTCATGATTTACGTTGCTCGATAATCGTTAACAGGGATGTCTTCTTGTGGCCATGACTAAACTCTGTATTTGGCTATATCTGAGCACTTTAAGTCATCCCAATAGTGTTCAGTTTTTCTCAGGCTACATTCGACTCATTGTCAACTCTACTCCAGTCCAGAATTTGGTGGTAATGCCTAAAAGTCTTACAATTTTATTGTGAACAGATTTTCGTGCGAAAAAGTACCACTTTCAAAGCCTGGATGGCTCAGTCGGTAGAGCATCAGACTCTTAATCTGAGGGTCCAGGGTTCAAGTCCCTGTCCGGGCGGCTAATTTAATACTGTCATGATTTACGTTGTTAGATAATCGTTAACAGGGAAGTCTTCTTGTGGCCATGACGGAGTTGTGAATAAACTCTGTATTTGGCTATATCTGAGCACTTTAAGACATCCCAATAGTGTTCAGTTTTTCTCAGGCTACATTCGACTCAGTGTCAACCCTACTCCACTCAAGAATTAGGTGGTAGTGCTTCAAAGTCTTACAGTTTTATTCTCAACAGATTTCTGTACGAAGAAATACCCTTTTCGAAGCCTGGATGGCTCAGTCGGTAGAGCATCAGACTTTTAATCTGAGGGTCCAGGGTTCAAGTCCCTGTTCAGGCGTCTCATTTAGTGTTGTCATGATATACACCCTTGGAGAAAATCAATATCAAGGAGATCTGCCTGTGGCCATGACTGAGTTGTGACTAAGCTCTGTATTTGCCTATATCTGAGCACTTTAAGACATCCCAATAGTGTTCAGTTTTTCTCAGGCTACATTCGACTCATTGTCAACCCTACTCTACTCGAGAATTAGCTGGTGAATCCTCAAGGTCTTACAGTTTTAATTGTGAACAGATTTTCGTGCGAAAAAGTACCCCTTTCGAAGCCTGGATGGCTCTGTCGGTAGAGCATCAGACTTTTAATCTGACGGTCCAGGGTTCAAGTCCCTCTTCAGGCGGCTAATTTAATATTGTCATGATTTACGTTACATTGTGGCCATGACAGAGTTGTGACTAAACTCTGTATTTGGCTATATCTGAGCACTTGAAGTCATCCCAATAGTGTTCAGTTTTTCTCAGGCTACATTCGACTCAGTGTCAACCCTACTCCAGTCCAGAATTAGGTGGTAGTGCTTCAAAGTCTTACAGTTTTATTCTCAACAGATTTCTGTACGAAGAAATCCCCTTTTCGAAGCCTGGATGGCTCAGTCGGTAGAGCATCAGACTCTTAATCTGAGGGTCCAGGGTTCAAGTCCCTGTTCAGGCGTCTCATTTAATGTTGTCATGATATACTCCCTCGGAGAAAATCGTTATCAAGGAGGTCTGCTTGTGGCCATGACTGAGTTGTGACTAAGCTCTGTATTAGGCTATATCTGAGCACTTTAAGACATCCCAATAGTGTTCAGTTTTTCTCAGGCTACATTCGACTCATTGTCAACCCTACTCTACTCGAGAATTAGCTGGTGAATCCTCAAGGTCTTACAGTTTTAATTGTGAACAGATTTTCGTGCGAAAAAGTACCCCTTTCGAAGCCTGGATGGCTCAGTCGGTAGAGCATCAGACTTTTAATCTGACGGTCCAGGGTTCAAGTCCCTGTTCAGGCGGCTAATTTAATATTGTCATGATTTACGTTGCTCGATAATCGTTAACAGGGATGTCTTCTTGTGGCCATGACTAAACTCTGTATTTGGCTATATCTGAGCACTTTAAGTCATCCCAATAGTGTTCAGTTTTTCTCAGGCTACATTCGACTCATTGTCAACTCTACTCCAGTCCAGAATTTGGTGGTAATGCCTAAAAGTCTTACAGTTTTATTGTGAACAGATTTTCGTGCGAAAAAGTACCACTTTCAAAGCCTGGATGGCTCAGTCGGTAGAGCATCAGACTCTTAATCTGAGGGTCCAGGGTTCAAGTCCCTGTCCAGGCGGCAATTTAATACTGTCATGATTTACGTTGTTAGATCATCGTTAACAGGGAAGTCTTCTTGTGGCCATGACGGAGTTGTGAATAAACTCTGTATTTGGCTATATCTGAGCACTTTAAGACATCCCAATAGTGTTCAGTTTTTCTCAGGCTACATTCGACTCAGTGTCAACTCTACTCCAGTCCAGAATTAGGTGGTAGTGCTTCAAAGTCTTACAGTTTTATTCTCAACAGATTTCTGTACGAAGAAATACCCTTTTAGGAGCATGGATGGCTCAGTCGGTAGAGCATCAGACTCTTAATCTGAAGGTCCAGGGTTCAAGTCCCTGTTCAGGTGTCTATTTTAATGTTGTCATGATATACTCCCTCGGAGAAAATCGTTATCAAGGAGGTCTTCTTGTGGCCATGACTGAGTTGTGACTAAGCTCTGTATTTGGCGATATCTGAGCACTTTAAGACATCCCAATAGTGTTCAGTTTTTCTCAGGCTACATTTGACTCAGTGTCAACCCTACCCCTCTCGAGTAGATTTCAGTGCGAAAAAGTACCTCTTTCACAGCATGGATGGCTTAGTCGGTAGAGCATCAGACTCTTAATCTGAGGGTCCAGGGTTCAAGTCCCTGTTCAGGCAGCTCATTTAATATTGTCATGATTTACGTTGCTAGATAATCGTCAACAGAGAAGTCTTCTTGTGGCCATGACTGAGTTGTGACTAAACTCTGTATTTGGCTATATCTGAGCACTTTAAGTCATCCCAATAGTGTTCAGTTTTTCTCAGGCTACATTCGACTCAGTGTCAACTCTACTCCAGTCCAGAATTAGGTGGTAATGCCTAAAAGTCTTACAGTTTTATTGTGAACAGATTTTCGTGCGAAAAAGTATCGCCTTCGAAGCCTGGATGGCTCAGTCGGTAGAGCATCAGACTTTTAATCTGAGTGTCCAGGGTTCAAGTCCCTGTTCAGGCGGCTAATTTAATATTGTCATGATTTACGTTACATTGTGGCCATGACAGAGTTGTGACTAAACTCTGTATTTGGCTATATCTGAGCACTTTAAGTCATCCCAATAGTGTTCAGTTTTTCTCAGGCTACATTCGACTCAGTGTCAACCCTACTCCAGTCCAGAATTAGGTGGTAGTGCTTCAAAGTCTTACAGTTTTATTCTCAACAGATTTCTGTACGAAGAAATACCCTTTTCGAAGCCTGGATGGCTCAGTCGGTAGAGCATCAGACTCTTAATCTGAGGGTCCAGGGTTCAAGTCCCTGTTCAGGCGTCTCATTTAATGTTGTCATGATATACTCCCTCGGAGAAAATCGTTATCAAGGAGGTCTGCTTGTGGCCATGACTGAGTTGTGACTAAGCTCTGTATTTGGCTATATCTGAGCACTTTAAGACATCCCAATAGTGTTCAGTTTTTCTCAGGCTACATTCGACTAATTGTCAATCCTACTCTACTCGAGAATTAGCTGGTGAATCCTCAAGGTCTTACAGTTTTAATTGTGAACAGATTTTCGTGCGAAAAAGTACCCCTTTTGAAGCCTGGATGGCTCAGTCGGTAGAGCATCAGACTTTTAATCTGAGGGTCCAGGGTTCAAGTCCCTGTTCAGGCGGCTAATTTAATATTGTCATGATTTACGTTGCTCGATAATCATTAACAGGGATGTCTTCTTGTGGCCATGACTAAACTCTGTATTTGGCTATATCTGAGCACTGTAAGACATCCCAATAGTGTTCAGTTTTTCTCAAGCTACATTCGACTCAGTGTCAACCCTACCCCACTCGAGAATTAGCTGGTGAATCCTCAAAGTCTTACAGTTTAATTTTAAACAGATTTCCGTGCGAAAAAGTCCCCCTTTCGAAGCCTGGATGGCTCAGTCGGTAGAGCATCAGACTTTTAATCTGAGGGTCCAGGGTTCAAGTCCCTGTTCAGGCTGCTAGTTTACTACTGTCATGATTTACGTTGCTTGATAATCGTTAACAGAGAGGTCTTCTTGTGGCCGTGACTAAACTCTGTATTTGGCGATATCTGAGCATTTTAAGACATCCCAATAGTGTTCAGTTTTTCTCAGGCTACATTCGACTCAGTGTCAACCGTACTCCACCCGAGAATTAGCTGGTGAATCCTCAAGGTCTTACAGTTTTAATTGTGAACAGATATTCGTGCGAAAAAGTACCCCTTTCGAAGCCTGGATGGCTCAGTCGGTAGAGCATCAGACTCTTAATCTGACGGTCCAGGGTTCAAGTCCCTGTTCAGGCGTTTAATTTAATACTGTCATGATTAACGTTGTTAGATAATCGTTAACAGGGAAGTCTTCTTGTGGCCATGACGGAGTTGTGAATAAACTCTGTATTTGGCTATATCTGAGCACTTTAAGACATCCCAATAGTGTTCAGTTTTTCTCAGGCTACATTCGACTCAGTGTCAACTCTACTCCAGTCCAGAATTAGCTGGTGATGCCTCGAAGTCTTAAAGTTTAATTTTGAACAGATTTTCGTGCGAAAAAGTACCGCTTTCGAAGCCTGGATGGCTCAGTCGGTAGAGCATCAGACTTTTAATCTGAGGGTCCAGGGTTCAAGTCCCTGTTCAGGCGTCTCATTTAGTGTTGTAATGATATACTCCCTTGGAGAAAATCGTTATCAAGGAGGTCTGCTTGTGGCCATGACTGAGTTGTGACTAAGCTCTGTATTTGGCTATATCTGAGCACTTTAAGACATCCCAATAGTGTTCAGTTTTTCTCAGGCTACATTCGACTCAGTGTCAACTCTACTCCAGTCCAGAATTAGGTGGTAGTGCTTCAAAGTCTTACAGTTTAATTTTAAACAGATTTTCGTGCGAAAAAGTATCGTTTTCGAAGCCTGGATGGCTCAGTCGGTAGAGCATCAGACTTTTAATCTGAGGGTCCAGGGTTCAAGTCCCTGTTCAGGCGGCTAATTTAATATTGTCATGATTTACGTTGCTCGATAATCGTTATCAGGGAGGTCTTCTTGTGGCCATGACTGAGTTGTGACTAAACTCTGTATTTGGCTATATCTGAGCACTTTAAGTCATCCCAATAGTGTTCAGTTTTTCTCAGGCTACATTCGACTCAGTGTCAACTCTACTCCAGTCCAGAATTAGCTGGTGATGCCTCGAAGTCTTACAGTTTCATTTTGAACAGATTTCCGTGCGAAGAAATACCCTTTTAGGAGCATGGATGGCTCAGTCGGTAGAGCATCAGACTCTTAATCTGAGGGTCCGGGGTTCAAGTCCCTGTTCAGTCATCTAATTTAATGTTGTCATGATTTACGATGCTAGATAATCGTTACCAGGGAGGTCTTCTTGTGGCCATGACTGAGTTGTGACTAAGCTCTGTATTTGGCTATATCTGAGCACTTTAAGACATCCCAATATCGTTCAGTTTTTCTCAGGCTACATTCGACTCAGTGTCAACCCTACCCTTCTCGAGAATTAGCTGGTGAATCCTCAAAGTCTTACAGTTTAATTTTAAACAGATTTCCGTGCGAAAAAGAATCCCTTTCGAAGCCTGGGTGGCTCAGTCGGTAGAGCATCAGACTTTTAATCTGAGGGTCCAGGGTTCAAGTCCCTGTTCAGGCGGCTAATTTAATACTGTCATGATTTACGTTGCTAGATAATCGTTAACAGAGAGGTCTTCTTGTGGCCATGACTGAGTTGTGACTAAACTCTGTATTTGGCTATATCTGAGCACTTTAAGTCATCCCAATAGTGTTCAGTTTTTCTCAGTCTACATTCGACTCATTGTCAACTCTACTCCAGTCCAGAATTAGGTGGGAATGTCTAAAAGTCTTACAGTTTTATTGTGAACAGATTTTCATGCGAAAAAGTACCGCTTTCGAAGCCTGGATGGCTCAGTCGGTAGAGCATCAGACTTTAATCTGAGGGTCCAGGGTTCAAGTCCCTGTTCAGGCGTCTCATTTAATGTTGTCATGATATACTCCCTCGGAGAAAATCGATATCAAGGAGGTCTGCTTGTGGCCATGACAGAGTTGTGACTAAACTCTGTATTTGGCTATATCTGAGCACTTTAAGACATCCCAATAGTGTTCAGTTTTTCTCAGGCTACATTCGACTCAGTGTCAACCCTACTCTACTCGACAATTAGGTGGTAATGCCTAAAAGTCTTACAGTTAAATTTTGAACAGATTTCTGTGCGAAAAAGTACCCCTTTTGAAGCCTGGATGGCTCAGTCGGTAGAGCATCAGACTTTTAATCTGAGGGTCCAGGGTTCAAGTCCCTGTTCAGGCGGCTAATTTAATATTGTCATGATATACTCCCTCGGAGAAAATTGTTATCAAGGAGGTCTGCTTGTGGCCATGACTGACTTGTGACGAAGCTCTGTATTTGGCTATATCTGAGCACTTTAAGACATCCCAATAGTGTTCAGTTTTTCTCAGGCTACATTCGACTCAGTGTCAACCCTACCCTTCTCGAGAATTAGCTGGTGACGCCTCAAAGTCTTACAGTTTAATTTTGAGCAGATTTCTGTGCGAAAAAGTACCATTTTGGAAACCTGGATGGCTCAGTCGGTAGAGCATCAGACTTTTAATCTGAGGGTCCAGGGTTCAAGTCCCTGTTCAGGCGGCTAGTTTAATATTGTCATGATTTACGTTTGCGAGATAATCGTTAAAAGGGAGGTCTTCTTGTGGACACGACTGAGTTGTGACTAAGCTCTGTATTTGGCTATATCGGAGCACTTTAAGTCATCCCAATAGTGTTCAGTTTTTCTCAGTCTACATTCGACTCAGTGTCAACTCTACTCCAGTCCAGAATGAGGTGGTAATGCCTAAAAGGCTTACAGTTTTATTGTAAACAGATTTTCGTGCGAAAAAGTACAGCTTTTGAAGCCTGGATGGCTCAGTCGGTAGAGCATCAGACTTTTAATCTGAGGGTCCAGGGTTGAAGTCCCTGTTCAGGCAGCTAATTAAATACTGTCATGCTTTACATTGTTAGATAATCGTTATCAGGGAGGTCTTCTTGTGGCCATGACTGAGTTGTGACTAAGCTCTGTATTTGGCTATATCTGAGCACTTTAAGACATCCCAATAGTGTTCAGTTTTTCTCAGTCTACATTCGACTCATTGTCAACCCTACTCTACTCGAGAATTAGCTGGTGAATCCTCAAGGTCTTACAGTTTTAATTGTGAACAGATTTTCGTGCGAAAAAGTACCCCTTTCGAAGCCTGGATGGCTCAGTCGGTAGAGCCTCAGACTTTTAATCTGAGGGTCCAGGGTTCAAGTCCCTGTTCAGGCGGCTAATTTAATATTGTCATGATTTACGTTGCTCGATAATCGTTAACAGGGATGTCTTCTTGTGGCCATGACTAAACTCTGTATTTGGCTATATCTGAGCACTTTAAGTCATCCCAATAGTGTTCAGTTTTTCTTAGGCTACATTCGACTCATTGTCAACTCTACTCCAGTCCAGAATTTGGTGGTAATGCCTAAAAGCCTTACAGTTTTATTGTTAACAGATTTTCGTGCGAAAAAGTACCACTTTCGAAGCCTGGATGGCTCAGTCGGTAGAGCATCAGACTCTTAATCTGAGGGTCCAGGGTTCAAGTCCCTGTCCAGGCGGCTAATTTAATACTGTCATGATTTATGTTGTTAGATAATCGTTAACAGGGAAGTCTTCTTGTGGCCATGACGGAGTTGTGAATAAACTCTGTATTTGGCTATATCTGAGCACTTTAAGACATCCCAATAGTGTTCAGTTTTTCTCAGGCTACATTCGACTCAGTGTCAACTCTACTCCAGTCCAGAATTAGCTGGTGATGCCTCGAAGTCTTAAAGTTTAATTTTGAACAGATTTTCGTGCGAAAAAGTACCGCTTTCGAAGCCTGGATGGCTCAGTCGGTAGAGCATCAGACTTTTAATCTGAGGGTCCAGGGTTCAAGTCCCTGTTCAGGCGTCTCATTTAGTGTTGTAATGATATACTCCCTTGGAGAAAATCGTTATCAAGGAGGTCTGCTTGTGGCCATGACTGAGTTGTGACTAAGCTCTGTATTTGGCTATATCTGAGCACTTTAAGACATCCCAATAGTGTTCAGTTTTTCTCAGGCTACATTCGACTCAGTGTCAACTCTACTCCAGTCCAGAATTAGGTGGTAGTGCTTCAAAGTCTTACAGTTTAATTTTAAACAGATTTTCGTGCGAAAAAGTATCGTTTTCGAAGCCTGGATGGCTCAGTCGGTAGAGCATCAGACTTTTAATCTGAGGGTCCAGGGTTCAAGTCCCTGTTCAGGCGGCTAATTTAATATTGTCATGATTTACGTTGCTCGATAATCGTTATCAGGGAGGTCTTCTTGTGGCCATGACTGAGTTGTGACTAAGCTCTGTATTTGGCTATATCTGAGCACTTTAAGACATCCCAATAGTGTTCAGTTTTTCTCAGGCTACATTCGACTCAGTGTCAACTCTACTCCACTCGAGAATTAGGTGGTAATGCCTAAAAGTCTTACAGTTCAATTTTTAACAGATTTCCGTGCGAAAAAGTACCCCTTTCGAAGGTAGAGCATCAGACGTTTAATCCGAGGGTCCAGGGTTCAAGTCCCTGTTCAGGTGGCTTATTTAATGATGTCATGATATAATCCCGTACTAGATAATCGTTAACAGTGAGGTCTGCTGTTGTCATGATTGTATTGTGACTCAGCTCTGTATTTGGTTATATCTGAGCACTTTAAGACATCCCAATAGTGTTCAGTTAACAAGACAGTCTTTTAGAGCAACGAAGACACAGCGCCTCATTTTGCCCACTATTTTAAGGTGTTTTATTTTTCACAATTATAAAACCATCACGTTTAAACGTACAACCTTCAAACAAATGCACCGCTGGGATTTGAACCCAGGACCTCCTGTTTACTAGACAGGCACTTTGACCAGCTAAGCCACAGCGCCTCAGTTATCTGCTATTTTTAAGGTATTTACTTTTTCACAATTATGAAACCATTACGTTAAACTGTACAACGTTTAGATAACGGCACCGCTGGGATTTGAACCCAGGATTTCCTGCTTACTAGACGGGCACTTTGACCAGCTAAGCCACAGCCCCTCAGTTACCTTTCATTTTTAAAGTATTTTCTTTTTCACAACTATGAAACCATTACGTTAAAACTTAGAATATGTAGGAAAGGTGCTGCTGGGATTTGAACCCAGGATCTCCTGTTTACTAGACAGGCACTTTGACCAACTAAGCCACAGCGCCTAATTTTGCCCACAATTTTAAGGTGTTTTCTTTTTCACAATTATGAAACCATTACGTTAAAATTTACAACCTTTAGATAAAGGCACCGCTGGGATTTGAACCCAGGATCTCCTGTTTACTAGACAGGCACTTTGACCAGCTAAGCCACAGTGCCTCATGCAGCCCATGTTTTTAAGGTGTTTTCTTTTTCACAACTATGAAACCGTTACGTTTAAATTATACAAGATGTCGGTAAGGTGCTGCTGGGATTTGAACCCAGGATCTCCTGTTTACAAGACAGGCACTTCAACCAACTAAGCCACAGCGCCTCATTCAGCCCATGTTTTTAAGGTGTTTTCTTTTTCACAACTATGAAACCATTACTTTTAAATGTGCAAACTGAAAACAGAGGCACCACTGGGATTTGAACCCAGGATCTGCTGTTTACTAGACAGGCACTTTGACTAGCTAAGCCACAGCGCCTCACTTACCTCACATTTTTAAGGTATTTTCTTTTTCACAACTATGAAACCATTACGTTAAAACTTACAATGGTTATGCAAGGTGCTGCTGGGATTTGAACCCAGGATCTCCTGTTTACTAGACAGGCACTTTGACCAACTAAGCCACAGCACCTCAGTTACCTTTCATTTTTAAAGTATTTTCTTTTTCACAACTATGAAACCGTTACATTACAACTTACAATATGTAGGAAAGGTGCAGCTTGGATTTGAACCAAGGATCTCCTATTTACGAGACAGGCACTCTGACCAACTAAGCCACAGCGCCTCTTTTTGCTCACAATTTTAAGGTGTTTTCTTTTTCACAATTATGAAACCATTACGTTAAAATGTACAACCTTTAGATAAAGGCACCGCTGGGATTTGAACCTAGGATCTCCTGTTTACTAGACAGGCACTTTGACCAGCTAAGCCACAGCGCCTCATCCAGCCCATGTTTTTAAGGTGTTTTCTTTTTCACAACTATGAAACCATTACTTTTAAATGTGCAAACTGAAAACATAGGCACCACTGGGATTTGAACCCAGGATCTCCTGTTTACTAGACAGGCAGTTTGACTAGCTAAGCCACAGCGCCTCACTTACCTCACATTTTTAAGGTATTTTCTTTTTCACAACTATGAAACCATTACGTTAAAACTTACAATGGTTATGCAAGGTGCTGCCGGGATTTGAACCCAGGATCTCCTGTTTACAAGACAGGCACTTTGACCAACTAAGCCACAGCACCTCAGTTACCTTTCATTTTTAAAGTATTTTCTTTTTCACAACTATGAAACCGTTACTTTACAACTTACAATATGTAGGAAAGGTGCTGCTTGGATTTGAACCCAGGATCTCCTGTTTACGAGACAGGCACTTTGACCAACTAAGCCACAGCGCCTCTTTTTGCTCACAATTTTAAGGTGTTTTCTTTTTCACAATTATGAAACCATTACGTTAAAACTTACAATGGTTATGCAAGGTGCTGCTGGGATTTGAACCCAGGATCTCCTGTTTACTAGACAGGCACTTTGACCAGCTAAGCCACAGCGCCTCACTTTCCACACATTGTTTAGGTATTTTCTTTTTCACAACTATGAAACCATTACGTTAAAACTTACAATGGTTATGCAAGGTGCTGCTGGGATTTGAACCAAGGATCTCCTGTTTAATAGACCGGCACTTTGACCAGCTAAGCCATAGCGCCTCGTTTACCTCACATTTTTAAGGTATTTTCTTTTTCAAAACTATGAAACCGTTACGTTAAAACTTACAATATGTAGGCAAGGTGCGGCTGGGATTTGAACCCAGGATCTCCTGTTTACAAGACAGGCACTTTGACCAGCTAAGCCACAGCGCCTCATTCAGCCCATGTTTTTAAGGTGTTTTCTTTTTCACAATTATGAAACTATTACGTTTAAACATACAAACTTTAGATAAAGGCACCGCTGGGATTTGAACCCAGGATCTCCTGTTTACTAGACAGGCACTTTGACCAGCTAAGCCACAGCGCCTCTTTTTGTCCACAATTTTAAAGTGTTTTCTTTTTCACAATTATGAAACTAGTACGTTAAAATGTACAACCTTTAGATAAAGGCACCGCTGGGATTTGAACCCAGGATCTCCTGTTTACTAGACAGGCACTTTGACCAGCTGAGCCACAGCGCCTCACTTACTGCACATTGTTTAGGCATTTTCTTTTTCACAACTATGAAACCGTTACATTAAAACTTACAATATGTAGGCAAGGTGCTGCTGGGAGTTGAACCCAGGATCTCCTGTTTACAAGACAGGCACTTTGACCAACTAAGCCACAGCGCCTCAGTATGCCCACAATTTTAAGGTGTTTTCTTTTTCACAATTATGAAACCATTACGTTAAAATGTACAACCTTTAGATAAAGGCACCGCTGGGATTTGAACCCAGGAGCTCCTGTTTACTAGACAGGCACTTTGACCAGCTAAGCCACAGCGCCTCAGTTACCTGACATTTTTAAGGAATTTTCTTTTTCACAACTATGAAACCGTTATGTTAAAACTTACAATATGTAGGCAAGGTGCTGCTGGGATTTGAACCCAGGATCTCCTGTTTACAAGACAGGTACTTTGACCAACTAAGCCACAACGCCTCATTCAGCCCACGTTTTTAAGGTGTTTTCTTTTTCACAATTATGAAACTATTATGTTTAAACATACAAACTTTAGATAAAGGCACCGCTGGGATTTGAACCCAGGATCTCCTGTTTACTAGACAGGCACTTTGACCAGCTAAGCCACAGCGCCTCAGTTTGCCCACAATTTTAAGGTGTTTTCTTTTTCACAATTATGAAACCATTACGTTTAAACATACAAACTTTAGATAAAGGCACCGCTGGGATTTGAACCCAGGATCTCCTGTTTACTAGACAGGCACTTTGACCAGCTAAGCCACAGCGCCTCTTTTTGTCCACAATTTTAAAGTGTTTTCTTTTTCACAATTATGAAACTAGTACGTTAAAATGTACAACCTTTAGATAAAGGCACCGCTGGGATTTGAACCCAGGATCTCCTGTTTACTAGACAGGCACTTTGACCAGCTGAGCCACAGCGCCTCACTTACTGCACATTGTTTAGGCATTTTCTTTTTCACAACTATGAAACCGTTACATTAAAACTTACAATATGTAGGCAAGGTGCTGCTGGGAGTTGAACCCAGGATCTCCTGTTTACAAGACAGGCACTTTGACCAACTAAGCCACAGCGCCTCAGTATGCCCACAATTTTAAGGTGTTTTCTTTTTCACAATTATGAAACCATTACGTTAAAATGTACAACCTTTAGATAAAGGCACCGCTGGGATTTGAACCCAGGATCTCCTGTTTACTAGACAGGCACTTTGACCAGCTAAGCCACAGCGCCTCAGTTACCTGACATTTTTAAGGAATTTTCTTTTTCACAACTATGAAACCGTTATGTTAAAACTTACAATATGTAGGCAAGGTGCTGCTGGGATTTGAACCCAGGATCTCCTGTTTACAAGACAGGTACTTTGACCAACTAAGCCACAACGCCTCATTCAGCCCACGTTTTTAAGGTGTTTTCTTTTTCACAATTATGAAACTATTATGTTTAAACATACAAACTTTAGATAAAGGCACCGCTGGGATTTGAACCCAGGATCTCCTGTTTACTAGACAGGCACTTTGACCAGCTAAGCCACAGCGCCTCACTTTGCCCACAATTTTAAGGTGTTTTCTTTTTCACAATTATGAAACCATTACGTTAAAACGTACACCCTTTAGATAAAGGCACCGCTGGGATTTGAACCCAGGATCTCCTGTTTACGAGACAGGCACTTTGACCAACTAAGCCACAGCGCCTCTTTTTGCCCACAATTTTAAAGTGTTTTCTTTTTCACAATTATGAAACCAGTACGTTAAAATGTACAACCTTTAGATAAAGGCACCGCTGGGATTTGAACCCAGGATCTCCTGTTTACTAGACAGGCACTTTGACCAGTTAAGCCACAGCGCCTCACTTACTGCACATTGTTTAGGTATTTTCTTTTTCACAAATATGAAACATTACGTTAAAACACACAATATGCCCCAAAGGTGCCGCTGGGATTTGAACCCAGGATCTCCTGTTTACTAGAGAGGCACTTTGACCAGCTAAGCCACAGCGCCTCACTTACCTCACATTTTTAAGGTATTTTCTTTTTCACAACTATGAAACCGTTACGTTAAAACTAACAATACGTAGGCAAGGTGCTGCTGGGATTTGAACCCAGGATCTCCTGTTTACAAGACAGGCACTTTGACCAACTAAGCCACAGCGCCTCAGTTTGCCCACAATTTTAAGGTGTTTTCTTTTTCACAATTATGAAACCATTACGTTAAAATGTACACCCTTTAGATAAAGGCACCGCTGGGATTTGAACCCAGGATCTCCTGTTTACAAGACAGGCACTTTGACCAACTAAGCCACAGCGCCTCATTCAGCCCACGTTTTTAAGGTGTTTTCTTTTTCACAATTATTAAACTATTAAGTTTAAACATACAAACTTTAGATAAAGGCACCGCTGGGATTTGAACCCAGGATCTCCTGTTTACTAGACAGGCACTTTGACCAGCTAAGCCACAGCGCCTCATTCAACCCACGTTTTTAAGGAATTTTCTTTTTCACAACTATGAAACCGTTATGTTAAAACTTACAATATGTAGGCAAGATGCCGCTGGGATTTGAACCCAGGATCTCCTGTTTACAAGACAGGCACTTTGACCAACTAAGCCACAGCGACTCATTCAACCCACGTTTTTAAGGTGTTTTCTTTTTCACAATTATGAAACCATTACGTTAAAATGTACAACCTTTAGATAAAGGCACCGCTGGGATTTGAACCCAGGATCTCCTGTTTACTAGACAGGCACTTTGACCAGCTAAGCCACAGTGCCTCAGTTTGCCCACAATTTTAAGGTGTTTTCTTTTTCACAATTATGAATCCATTATGTTTAAACATACAAACTTTAGATAAAGGCACTGTTGGGATTTGAACCGAGGATCTCCTGTTTACTAGACAGGCACTTTGACCACCTAAGCCACAGTGCCTCAGTTTGCCCACAATTTTAAGGTGTTTTCTTTTTCACAATTATGAATCCATTACGTTTAAACATACAAACTTTAGATAAAGGCACCGCTGGGATTTGAACCCAGGATCTCCTGTTTACTAGACAGGCACTTTGACCAGCTAAGCCACAGCGCCTCATTCGGCCCATGTTTTTAAGGTGTTTTCTTTTTCACAATTATGAAACCATTACGTTTAAACATACAAACTTTAGATAAAGGCACTGCTGGGATTTGAACCCAGGATCTCCTGTTCACTAGACAGGCACTTTGACCAGCTAAGCCACAGAGCCTCCTTTACCTCACATTTTTAAGGTATTTTCTTTTTCACAACTATGAAACCGTTACGTTAAAACTTACAATATGTAGGCAAGGTGCTGCTGGGATTAGAACCCAGGATCTCCTGTTTACAAGACAGGCACTTTGACCAACTAAGCCACAGCGCCTCAGTTTGCCCACAATTTTAAGGTGTTTTCTTTTTCACAATTATGAATCCATTACGTTTAAACATACAAACTTTAGATAAAGGCCCCGCTGGGATTTGAACCCAGGATCTCCTGTTTACTAGACAGGCACTTTGACCAGCTAAGCCAAAGCGCCTCAGTTACCTTACATTTTTAAGGAATTTTCTTTTTCACAACTATGAAACCGTTATGTTAAAACTTACAATATGTAGGCAAGATGCTGCTGGGATTTGAACCCAGGATCTCCTGTTTACAAGACAGGCACTTTGACCAACTAAGCCACAGCGACTCATTCAACCCATGTTTTTAAGGTGTTTTCTTTTTCACAATTATGAAACCATTACGTTAAAATGTACAACCTTTAGATAAAGGCACCGCTGGGATTTGAACCCAGGATCTCCTGTTTACTAGACAGGCACTTTGACCAGCTAAGCCACAGCGCCTCACTTACTGCACATTGTTTAGGTATTTTGTTTTTCACAAATATGAAACAATTACGTTAAAACACACAATACGCCTCAAAGGTGCTGCTAGGATTTGAACCCAGGATGTCCTGTTTACTAGACTGGCACTTTGACCAGCTAAGTCACAGCGCCTCACTTACCGCACATTGTTTAGGTATTTTCTTTTTCACAAATATGAACCCATTACGTTAAAACACACAATATGCCCCAAAGGTGCTGCTGGGATTTGAACGCAGGATCTCCTGTTTACTAGACAGGCACTTTGACCAACTAAGCCACAGCGCCTCATTCAGCCAATGTTTTTAAGGTGTTTTCTTTTTCACAATTATGAATCGATTATGTTTAAACATACAAACTTTAGATAAAGGCACCGCTGGGATTTGAACCCAGGATCTCCTGTTTACGACACAGGCACTTTGACCAGCTAAGCCACATCTGCGCAATTATCTCACATTTTTAGGAGATTTTCTTTTTCACAACTATGAAACCGTTACGTTAAAACTTACACTATGTAGGCAAGGGGCTGCTGGGATTTGAACCTCGTATCTCCTGTTTACAATACAGACACTTTGACGAACTAAGCTACAGCACCTCGTTTTGACCACAATTTTAAGGTGTTCTCTTTTTCAGAACTATGAAACCATTACAAATAAAAGTGCAATATGCAGAACAACATGCTGCTGGGATCTGAATCCAGGAACTGCTGTTTACGAGACAGGCACTTTGACCAACTAAGCTACAGCAACTCATTTAGCCCACTTTTTTAAGGTATTTTCTTTTTCACAACTATGAAACGTCACTTTAAACTTTACTATATATCATTACAGGTGCTGCTGGGATTTGAACCCAGGATCTCCTGTTTACTAGACAGGCACTTTGACCAACTAAGCCACAGCGCCTCATTTTTCCAACAATTTTAAAGTAATTTATTTTTCACAACAATGAAACCATTACGTTTAAATGTACAACCTTCAGATAAAGGCTTCGCTGGAATTTGAACCCAGGATATCCTGTTTACAAGACAGGCACTTCGACCAACTGTTTTTTTTTTTTTTTAGGGGGGGATTGAACTACCTGGCGGGCCTTTTGAAGGAGAGAAGAGACTTCCAATTCATTCTTTAGTAGTTGAGGAAAAGATCTGGTGCCTTTATCTACATCAGGGGTATCAAAGATACAGCACGCTGGACGGATCCGGCCCGCCAAGGGGTCCAGTCCGGCCCGCCAGGCTGTTCAATACCAAAAAAAAAAAAAAAAAAGATTTTTTTCTTAAGACTAAAATTAGCAGAGATGGGATTCAAACCTCTGATCCTCTGTTTGTAAGACAGATCTGCAAACTATCGATCCACAGTAGCAATTAATGTGAGCACTGATATTATTGTGTTCGAAGTCGTTAAACATGGATCATGTCATGAAAGTGGCGCCACAAACGTGTTCCAAAGCGAGGAAATCTGCAGAGGAGAACCCAGGCAGAAAAAAAAGTCGGCTGTTGTCTGAATTTTCGGGGTTCATGCTTCTAGGTAATTGTTGAAAGACCTAAAAATAGAGTTTATGATTGAAACATAGAAAACCATTGTCGTTAATTATGCGTTAGTATGCTGTGATTTTACTGGTCCGGCCCACTTGAGATCAAAATGGGCGGCATGTGGCCCCTTCACTAAAATGAGTTTGACACCCCTGGTTTATATCTTTATGAATATTTCTTTAAGAATTTACATTTTAGAATTCATCCGGAATAAAAAAATACCAACGTTAAGAACATTTACTTTCAGAGTAACAACATCTGACTTGGATAGTCATGACAATCCTCTGCTGCACTCCTTCTCCCTTTCCAGCACTGCTCTTCTCAGCCTTACCTGCATTGTCTCCAGTGCCATTGATTATCTGTCAGGTCTTCTTTGGAATCTTGATTCAGATAACATTATTTTATGGCTTCTTATTGGCCCCCATTACGGCATATCATTCTTTTTCACTGTTGTATGGTGCGAGATCGTTTCTTTTTTGATCATCCACTTATTAACAGTGGTGTATCCTTCATACATAAAAAGCTGTCTCAGCTTCCTACTTTGTCTCAGAGACTGAATAGAAACTCAGGTCAAAGGGCACCGTGATAACGTTTGTTAGTCTGCTGGCACACATTTCGAATTAAATGCATGCAAAACTCCTGCAAAAGAGATGATTCAGATACAATAATATTCTCAACAAAAAAAAAGTAGCAGTAAAGCAGTAGAAGTAGCAGTAGAAGTAGTAGTAGTCGTAGTGAAGTAAAGTTAGTGAACATTATGTTCCCTTAATCAACACCAGAGGGCGCCTGGGTCGCTCTTATGTTTGACTTCAAAATAAAAGTCCTCAGGTCTCTGCAGGACTGAACAGAGCAGCAGTAATCAGAAGCGAAGAGGTGAAAAGGGAAGGAGTTCTCACTCTGCCACTATATCGGGACAACAAACGTAATTAAGTAATATTTTAGACAAAATAATCTCAAATCAGTTTTCGCGAGTCTTCATCTGTGGATAGAGGTCTGCTTAACCCTTAAATACATAATACGATTTTTTTTTTAAAAATAAAGCTTCTTTTGGGGTGTATTTTTAAACGGTCTACCTATTTATTTTCTGCACAGTTTATTTAACAACATTAAAGGAACAAATGCTATTTACATAATGTTTCTCCTTTTACAATAATTGCAATAAAATTCTGTTCAGAATCATAATCATTTATTGCCCAAGTATGTTGCACATACAAGGAATTTGACTTAGCAAATAGTGCATACTTCATTTACTTTGACCTACATTTACCAAGATTCATACGGTATTATTTTTTTAATACATGGATCAGCCTCTTAAATCCTTTTTTTATTATTATTATATGCAACTTGCCCACTATTGATTTATTTCACCGGAAATAATAGCTACTAATTTTCCTCAATGGGACCTACAGCCGTGCAAAGAATGCTTAAATATTAGAAAACTGGTTAATTGAAAATACAGAAAGTCCATCAGAAAAATGCACATAGTTAAACTCCACACCTATTTGAAGATACCTGAAAGGTGGTGGAACCAGCGCATGCGCGGTCTGTCAACACCCACTTTTTGCCAACCGAAAATTAGGCTATTTGTTTCGAACCACGGAGTGACCCATCTTTCCGGTCACAGGCGATCTTTGTCAGGCTGGTATTTGCTCTCCTCCATCATCAAGCAGCCGCGACCACAGACCGACTGGATCGGGGAGCAGAGGGACTGTACGCCGCCGAAAATCTTCAAAAAACGCTGTGAAATTGCGGTATTCCGTCGGGTTACAATGGTGGGGATTTGTCCTTGAGCTGCTCCGGTGAAATACCGTCGAAATGAGTATCGCACACGGTGAGAGAACTTAAAGAAAGAAGGAGAAAAAGGTAAGGAAGAACACAAAACTTCATTCCCGATCCGCGGGTCTGAGCCCGACTTCGGGGCTGCGTCTAACCGCTGGATGCAACGCATTCCCTGCCTGCAAGCGCTCCATGTTTACGATGTTTTCAGTTTCAACCGCCGAATTTTACTTCGTGATTTTGTGTTAATATTTCTAAAACATATGTACGTGAATACCTCATACTCATTAGTATGTTTTCAACATTACTATAAACGATAGGGGAGTTCGCCGAACAGATTTGTTGTGTGTGTGTGAGCGAGTGAGAGTGTTGTCGCCAGGAGATAGACGGATCCTTCTGGCTGCTGTCGTGGAAAAAAAAAGTTTGCGTCACTTCTAACGCCGCACAAAGTTAGTATTTTAAAACAAATCACAGTCCCAAATATAATAAATACTTATATGATCGTGTTTATCACGTGAATGTTTGTTGTTTTTTTCCGGGTGAAGGCTATTTACTGCCTTGTTCGCCACATTCCTCGTGAGCTAACTCTGCTGCATAGTTTACATAGCTCGCCTGTAATTATAGTAAAGCCTGAACGTGTGCGACCAAGTTACTCTCTTCAGTCTAAACATTGCGAGCATTTTATAATTTCAAGCTCAAAAGACATGTTTTTGTGTTTTTATATAAGCTGCACACTGTGGTTTTAAGTTTTGGTTAACTTTAGTTTAGCTTGTGTGTTTTTTCCTTCCTTCATTTGAGTTGAGGATTTGTTTTGTCAGATCCATGTGTGTTTTTATTTCCGTAAATATGTTGTTTCTTGCACTCAACAACATTGCATTATGTTGTTGGCATAAAAAAAAAACATGCATTATGTTGTTAGCATCGTCTGCTAACTCTGTTTGGGAAGTAAACTTGTGACTGACACAGTTTAAAGCCATTTAAAATGCACATTTGTTGTTGTTGTTGTTGTTGTTGTTCAGTTTGTGAACCAAAGTGTAATGTTGAAACATCTGCTGAGAGCGGTGTGTTGTTCATGTTCAGAGATAAACCCGCTTAATTCAATTCAACAGAGAAGCAAAACATAATCAGATCTTCTGCCATGTTTTTGTTGCTTTAGTTTATTTTGTCTTCGTTCCACTTCAGAGACGTGCAGGTCACATATTTTAAATTCAATACTTTATTTAAACACACTTGTTGCACTTGACGTAAAAAGTGCCATTCAGGAATATGGCTTATTATCAGTATTGCACGTGATTTTTATTTTTGTTATCACTTATTCTATGTATCACTTTAAATCCTTTTTTAGTCAACATAACAAAAAAGCATCTGTCAGTTTCCCAGACTCCCAAGTGGTTTTGGTTTGTTTACAAACTCCCAAAACTCAGTTTAAAATAATATAAAATCAGGAAAAAAGCAGCATTATCACAGTGGGTCAGCTTGAACTGGACAATGATTAATAGAAAGGTGTAAACTAATACTTGTTTTAGATACATTTCCCTTGTTGAGATAGATCCCACACAGTCGTAAAGCCTTTTTAAGGAGATTTATTATTACTTAATGTGTATATACATGTCCTGCGACCCTGAAATAAGTGGGTTTACACATAATAAATACATGGATGGATGTATATAAGTTGCAAGAGTCGCACCTTTTTCCAGTTTCATGTCTGCGTGATATGAATATGTTATTTGTAGCCAACTATCTTTGACCATAATTTGTCTTATGGGACAACTGAGGAATTTGAGTGAAAGTCTTTCTTTAGATCCTCATCATCCAAAACGTTTGGCTGGTTCACACAAACTTTTACCAGGATTACTAACATAATCAAGTCCCTTCAGCATCAGATATTAGTCGTGTGATGTAAGTTAATAAAAACATGGCAGTCGGTTCGTTTGACAGATGATGACATCGTCTAATCTCGTGTTTTGATTTCGGGCTCTGTTGTAAATATTTGGGCCACAGACGTCTGCTGATTTTAACCAAAAGGCCAAACTTTTCAGTTGTTTTGAGTTATAAAACAAGCAATTTAACCTCTACTCTCCAACTCTCATGATTTACATTTTTACTTTTTTAACACATTAATTGGAAACCACAGGGCTCCAGAAGCTGCAGAGATTCAGTTCCACATCCAGGATTGATTTCTGATCACAGCTTATAGTCCAAATGGTGACTTGCTATTTCTTTGTTTGATAGTGGTCAACAAAGTTGTACTTTAGCTGTTGCATAATGTGGCGCTTGCTGTTTTTGTGATGGTCTGGATTAATCTGGCTGCTCAACTCTGATGCTGAGAGGGTTATAGTCAAATACCAATACGTGGAATGAAGTTATCAGCGATAGATGATGTCATAGTGTCATGTCTGCTGTCGCCGTACATATTTATATTGTCTTCATTTAATATTCTGTCTGTGTTGCACGTCTGCACAGCTCCTCATGTAATACCTGAGGTCACCTGGCTTCCAGTCAGGAGTGTGTGTTCAAATCTCTCCTTCTTCTCAGTTTGTCTGACCAATCAAATGCATTTTACTTTATGTGCATTGTGAGTTTCAACATCATTATTTTTTACTATAATTGTTGGTAGGAACAAGCAACCAGGATCATACCGGTGTTGCATTGAATCAGCTGTATTTACAACTTTTTTTTTTTTACCAAACAAGTTAAATAACAACATCTCCATCTTGGTATTATTAACTAAAACCACACGACTGTTCACTTGGATTAAATCCATTCAATGTGTTCAGTAGGTGACCCACCTTTTATTCAGGGTCCATTTCTGTGGAGCTAACTTTATCTGAAAATGTTTTTTTTTAAAAATGTATTGCAACAAGTCAATGTTTTTTTTCTTATTTGATGATCAATGTTTTTGCTGTCGTCGCTGTTTAAATCAGAGGAGCGTGTTAACCTTTTAATGCAAACCGGCATCATATCCATTTATACATTTGACGTTCTATGCTGTCGTTGCGCATTTAAAAACATTGTTAAAAGTGTAGAAAATAATATTTTATACATTGAATGAGATGGTCTCGTGAATTTCTGTTCATGTACAGGGGAAGGTGTGTTTGTTTTCTATTTTTATATCTTTTGCTCTCAGACAAACGAAACGATTTTCACCAAATTAGAACAAAATCGTAATTATCTTCAGTCGATAATCGGTGTGGCGATGCTTCTGGAGCAGCACAAACATTTTAACGTCAATCACGGCATGTTAAATTAACTTGTGTACTAGTAATAACATGGTTTTACAGGTTAAATGTTAAATTGGTCGCATCTGCCTTAAAGGTCGGTCTAGTTTTGGTCAACAACAAGTTCCCATTTGATAAAAGTCTGTCTAAATAAGTGAATATTCAGGCGTTTGTGTGTTTTGAAGCAGGCTTTGTTGCTGTAATCATTCCTCCTCTTCACATCGGCTATTAAAAGAGACGGGGGAACAACCTCCACAGTTTTGTTCTGTGCAAAAAACTGTATTCTAACATTTAACTGAAGTTAACACAAAGCTTCAGCAGCTGTGTGTCCTCCCAAAAGTCTTTTCAGGACAAAATTCCCTCTTTGTGTTTCCCATGTTGTGTTTACCTGTTGAGCTCCGATGGAGTAACACAAAGAGTATTTCTGGCGGAAATGACTTGCATCTCATTTTGGCTTCAGATAAATGTTTGAATGCATTTTTTTTTTTTGTCCCCCGTCACTGTAGTGAATCACTTTTTATGTCCTGTACGAACAAGAGGAATGAGGAAAAACCTGTTTCAATGTCCAGAAAGACCCCTAACCATAAGATGGGTCGTTAGGTAAATCATTTTAAACACCCTGCGGTGCATTGGAGCCTTAAACATTTGGAAACCATGCGCAAAAATCCTCCTGTGTCCATTTTAATACCCAGTATGCCCCATTCAGACAATCTTTTGGCATAAAATACGTAATATTTTTCAATTTCTGACCCGAACGACACAGTTTTTCGACTGAAACTCCTTCCTAACAGGCCAAGACTTTGTTTTATTGTGAGTTTAGTTGCAGATTCTGATCCTTTAGGTCCTAATCTTTCCAAAAAGGTGTCTTATTGACGCTCCAGGAGGTTTTTTTGGGGGAATCTGGCTCATATCATGCTGGATGTTCATAGTTATGATCAAAATATCTTTTAAAAGTGATTTTTTTGCAGATATACATTTTTTCCCAAGACTTTGCTGAACAAATACATACAATAAACACAAGTATTGGAACTCAAACACAGGCAAAAAGAGGTCTAGAGCTAAAGTTGGTTCCACAGTTTTCAACGTGTTAAGGTCTATTTGTCTCCTCCCCCTTTTTTTGGGGAGCCAGCATATCAGAGGAGAGGGGAGGGGGGCGTTGTTGGAAATTAAAATCTAGTATTATCCATATGCCAGACAGCTGTACATTCCACAGCCAAGCCCAGGATCTCTGTTACCGAAATAACATACTGGCTGACTGACTGTGGGTGAGCCAGCGAGGCCACAACAAAAGAGAGATAGAGACATATTGTTGAGGTGAAAGACACAATAAAATCTGGTCTTAGTGTAGATTTGTTCAGTTTTAGTCGCCTCTTTCTTCTCTTTCATGTCAAAGTTGCATTGCTGATGATGATAGAAGTAACAGTTTGCAAATTTAAGATTATTTTCCCAATCAATTAATCGGTTGGTAATATGAAAAAGATGCAGATTGTGACTCTGAAAGCCCAGAAAACAACGAGGGGATGGAAATGCTCCTTGAAAAAAAGACTAATCCACTAATGGATCCAATTCTTCAGCTCGAGTACAAATCCAAAGTCGGGCTGTTGTCCAAAGGAATAAATGCATTTAAATGTTCACCTGCACTGGAGCTGTTAGTCAAATAAATCACCTTGAAATGGTGATTTTTGGTTGTACACTGCAAAGCAAAATATCTCTCTTTTCTGTCCATCTTCCATCAATCGCCGAGGACACAGACGCCATGTAATCTCTCTTTCAACCACTGATTGTTTATCATTCAGGGATTAGTGTGTGTGGTGGCACTCGGCATGTGTGTAGCTTCAGATCTATTCTCATAGAATGACACCACCACCACCTCTGTACTGGGAACCAGACCGGTCTCCAGGAAAAAGGCCAGATAATGCTGGTGGAGTCTGGCCGCGCTGTATTTGGAGAAGGAAATAAATCAAATATCAGCCAGTGAAACTGTGTTCGGACCGACAAACAAACGCACAACTCACACCAAAGCTGCTGCTTTCTCAAAGAGCTTGGAACAAAAAACACAATCTATAACTGGTTGGACTTTATTTCCAGTGACTTTACTGGCGAATCAACTGCATGGAAACGCTCTCGCCAGCTAAACAACCTTGTAGCTTTTTAGTCTGTAGCGTGTACATTTTACTTTGTAGCTTATAGCGAGGACCTGTATTGTTTCCTTTTTATCTTAAAGCTTACAGCGTGTGACTTTAAGTGCTTACATTGTAGCCTCTTAATTGTTTATCTTGTAGCTTATAGCGTGTGGCTATGAGTGGTTACATTGTAGCTTGTAACAGGGACCTTATTTCTTTTTTTAGCCTGTATTGTTTACATTTTTTATAGTGTAATGTGTAGCTTTTAGCTTGTAGCTATGAGTGGTTACATTGTAGCTTGTAACACGGACCTTCTGGTTTGTTGTTGACTCAACCTTTCACATCCACACATTCAAAAGTCACGCCCCTTTTGGCAGGCATCCATGTTTTTTTAATTTATTATATATATATATGCTCTTAGCCATGCTTTTAGCAGCTGTGTCGTCCTGTTTGCTTGATGTTTAATTGCATTGCCACCATGTTGGGATCATGTATCTCACACAGGTCACAATCTCAACCATGCCAAGAGGAACTAAAACGCCTCTCGCTTCAAGACCAACACTCGCCGCACAGATTTAATCTCAACAATCCAGACGACAAACTATCCGTTTCATAAACTCACGCGGCCTCTGATGTCGAGTTGTACTGAATCAATCGCAATCCTGAAACACCGAAAGCTAGCGACCATGTTTTCGTTCCCTTCTCTTTGTTTCCTACATCTGTTTCCCTCCTTTTCTCATAACTTTTTTTATTGGCTCCTCATTAGAACCTGAACTAGATTCACCTTTTTTTTTTAAAAAAAAGAAAGCAACTGCTCACCTCCAAACTATGAGCAAAGATTTTTATGATTATCTGAATTTGGAAAATGTCCCCTTTTTTTTATTTAAAATGATCTTGATGTAGAGCACAAACACAGATCTTTCTTTCTTTTCTGAATGTTTCTGCTCTCTAATAGTCTGTCTTTTCTACTCCTGTTCCATCTCCGTTTCTTCCCCTTTCTTCATTCCTCTTCTCGGTCTACTTCCTCTCAGCTTTCTGTCTCATGGGATTGTTTCTGAGCTGGGGACGGGGGGGGGGGGATCTCTCTCTCTCTCTCTCTCTCCCTCTGCTCTATTTCTATCCCCCTCTTTTTTTCCTCCATTTCTCCTTTTCTTCCCTCCTCCACCTCTCCCCGTCTCGGAGTGTGTTTCCAGTCTCAGAGGCCGAGGATCAGATTACCCAGCGAGTCTCGGAGGCTCTCTGGCGAGGTGGCAGTCAGCGGTGGAGGAGGAAGGGAGGAGGTAGGGAGGAGGTAAAGGGAAGGAGATCAGGTTTCACATCTCCAGCGCTATACTCCGTCTGCCTCGCCTCCCTCCTCCTCCTCCTCCACCCCCCACCAGCGGCCTGGAGACAGAGTGGCTGAGCCAGAGAGGAAAACATGCAATCCACCCTCCCTCCTCCTCCGCCTCCTCCTCCATACATCCAGCCTCTTTTGCTGCAGCACAGCAGATAAATAAAGGCAGTAAATGGGGAGCTGAGCACACAGAGGGACGATTCTTCACCACCTCCCACCCCTCCTCCACCCCTGCAGAGATATTTTATATCCTGCACCGTGTGTTTTCATTCTCCTGGATGTGTGGCAAAGGTGAAACGGCTTCAGCGATGACTTTAGTTTTCTCCAGACGGCCGAAGCTGAAGATCAAAACCTGGACGCAGAAATCAGTGAAATGTGTTTCTGGCTGTCAAATCAGAGCGGCGGCGGCGGCGGCTCTTGAAGCGGTGCTTGAAAGACACTTGTGGCTTCAGCCGATACTGTAGTAATCCTTATTTAATGATTTCGTATCTTGTTTCTGTGGAAGAATTTTTAGTTGGTCTGATTTATCGGGCTCAGATCTTATTTCAAGAAGTTGTTTCCAGAATAAGAATGTAGTGCTGCAACTAATTATTGTATTTTTCACTTGATCTGTGGCTCACTGTATAGATCTACGTATGCCACGTCTAGTAAAGTCCAACAAGAGCCCGAATGAAAAGATATATATTCAGGTTGCAATCATTTTAAACAGAGAAAACTAGTATTTTTACTTCTGCTTCTCATCTTGAATTAAAGTATTTCATCTTACAAATCACTCCTCCCGCTGATTACTAATCTAAAAATGAAAGTTTCTATTTAATCAATGACCCTGTGCTCTCGTAGTACACCTTAAAAAAACATGGCCACACTTTTTTTTTGTGTGAGGTCACTCGTGCCAAATGTTTAATCTTTGCAGCCGCACAAACGGCGAGGCTTCCTTCTGCGTCCGGACTTCAGTTGAAGGTCGAAGGCAGCGCTTGCGTGTTCAGTCTCCCGGCAGCCTCCGGCTTTTAATGGTATTGATCTCTGCTTTAAATACACCCAGCCCATCCCGGTGAATAATTCAGATCCACCTCCCCACTGTGGTCCGATGCGTACGATTAGAAAACATTCCTCTTATTCTAATGGAGGACGTTAAGGAGGAGGAGGTCTTCTTTCGCTCTCTGTGAAAATGTGATTATTTGTGGCCGTGTGTGATTTTGTGTGGTCATGTGACGGCAGCGGACAGGACGGCATTCCTCAAGAGTTCAACAACAACAAAAATCCGAAGGGTTAACCAAACCACAGGAATGAAATCAGATCGTTATATTGCGCAACAACGCTTCCTCTCCTTTCACAACATTACAGAACAAGTGGCTGCAGAGTTGTTGTTGTTGTTTTTGGACTGTAATAGATCACTCGAGTCCTGTTTTAGCTCCCGTTTGGTGTATGTTGTTGCAGAGGGGATCATTTCCTTAACATTTAAAACATGTGCGGTGAAACTCCCCCAACGCCCAGACACACATTGAGGTGGAAAATCTGTGCCGTTAAGATTTCTTGAAGCTGTATTGTCGCGTTTGTGGCTTCAAACAAGACATTTAAAGACAATGTCATCTAGGAAACTAGAGATTAATCTATCAGTAATCCAATAATCAGTCAGTTGTCGTGTCCCTCGCTGCTGGACAAAGAAAATAACTTTTCCTTTCTTGGTTGCAACTTTTTTTTTCTCTCTCTTCCCCCTTTTTTGACTTTAATGTACCACACACAACTAGATAAGACATTTACAAGTGAGCAGAAACAACACTCAACACTTGTTTTTTTTATTGGTATGCGCTCAAAAACTGAGATAAAGTTGAGTTAAAAAGGGCTCTTGTTTCCGTCATGAACCCAAACACGGCTGTGCTTCTTTTAACGATATTTAATGAACGCTCCAGAGCATTACACGGAGTCTTGTTGGACGTCTTTGTTGCGTTCCTCCTTCATTCTTGAGGCGGATTTGCTTTTCCTTTTTTGTCGGTAATCCCCCGGCCCGATAGGTGCAGTGATCCCTCTGAAGTGACGCTGGCCCCCCGACCTCCAGCCTGACCCCCCTGACCTCTGACCCCTGTCGGCTCGCCACTAACAGAGTGGTCTCCTCCCCGTGTGGATTAGACCGTCTGACCGACTTTACGCTGATTTTCTTTATTCGCAAAAAGTACTGCCGGCTGATGAATTGTAACGTTCTCTAAGCGCGTCCGAGAGGTGAGTTTGTTCTCTAAATCTACTCGCACGGCTAAAGTAAATGCGTATTTTACATAGTAGCTTATGTATTGTTTCCATTTTTTATCTTAAAGCTAATAGTGTGTGACTTTAAGTGCTTACATTGAAGCCTTTTTATTGTTTATCTTGTAGCTTATCGTGCGACTTGGAGCGCTTGCATAGTAGCTTATAACCGGGACCTTGTTTTCTTTTTCAAGCCTGTATTGTTTACCTTTTTTATAGTGTAATATGTATTTTTAGGGTGTGGCTTGTGGCTATGAGCGGTTACATTGTAGCTTATAACACGGACCTTGTTATTTGTTGTTGACACAACCTTTCACATCCACGCATTCAGAAGTCACTCCCCTTTTGGCCGGCATCCATGTTTGTTTTCTTCTTTTTTATGTACTCTTAGCCACGCTAGTAGCAGCTGTGTGTGTAGTCCTGTTGTTTGTGGAACGTGCGTTAAGGCAGATATAAAGAGAATAAGTGAGATGCTTAATTTTGACGGAAAAGCTTAATGTTATGATCAATATTGTTTGTGAAGATTTAGGCCGTCTGACGCTAACAGTCAGACGGCCTTCTGAGTGTTTGTGTTTAAAAGGGAAACGCCTTTTTGAGTGTAAATTAGTTAAATTTTCTTTTTCTCACATGAAAACAAGATATTAAAATGGCATTAAACCATCAACCAGTCTGACACTTTCAGTTCAGCTGTTTTCAAGAACGATATCACCATTTGAACTAGTTTTATTCTGGTGTAGTGATGCAGTATTAAGAAGAATAAAAGTAGTTAGATATGATATTAAAATACCAGAAATGTGGTGATGTTCGTCAAGGAAATTCCACAATTCTTGATGCCCAATTTGGCATCACAGTAAAACAAAAAGCTGCTCATGTTATGTAGTTAAACTCGTCATAATTCACCCTCTATCTTTTTTTTATGTTGCTGCAAAACATCTACCACAACGGTATTCATTCTACAAGATTACGTTCGAACCCATCATGCTAACATAATAATTTATCGTCGCCCGCTGCAGGACTTTGCTGCCCACCGGCTGCTTAACAGCTGACGTTAACTTGCGTTGCTCCTGCTGACTTCAACACAAGTTTGTTGTTCCCTTGTTGCATTATCAGGGTAAAATAATCTGCCCCTTGGCTCGTTGACAGTGAGTTTACTCTTGCAGACCCCGTTAGTCTGGAGCTAGAAAAACAAATACCACAAACGTTTACAGATTATTTTTTTTGCCGTCGACTTCGTACCGAAGTATCGCTTTTGTGACGCTATTCTGTATTTTTGTGTCATTCCACACCTCGGCTTCATACAACACATCACTAATAATCCAATGATTTAATATTTTGATGGTACAAATGAATAAAAGTGATCAGAAGTCCAGTTTTTAGGTACTTCAAGTCTGAAAGAAAGGAACTTAAAGTCAAAATGGTATGTTTGACAAGTAAAATGTCTTTTTTTTATGAATTGTTTCTCTGAATCTATGTTCTCTAGACATCTAGTGGATGTTGGCTGGCAACCACCATCGTGCTGATGAACTGCAGGAGGATGTTTTGCAGGCTTAACAGTTCTTTTTTTTAGTTTTATCCTTGGCTGACCTGCTGGCTGCAGCCATGAGGAAATATCAGTCCTCCTCGCTGAGTTTTCCCACTATGCCCGGGCTCCTAGCGAAAGCAGAACCCCCGCACGTCCCCCCCTCCACCTCCTCGTTTCTGGTCTTTAATTTCAATTAGCTCACGCTGCCGGTTGACTTTGATGGCATTAGCCTCTCCTCCGAGCCTCCACGCTCGTCCCTCTGCTCTCGTCTTCGCTTGTTGGTTTTGGGAAAGCCGCCGGCTTTAACTGCTGCGATCTGAATCTGAACGCTTCGCTTCCACTTCCTGCCAGCGTCCAGCCCGCTGTGCAACCCAACAGACACACACACACACTCGCTGCAGACTCTGTATGGTCTGCGAGGGCTGTTTATGAGCTAATGTATGTGGGCAGTCCTGTTAGCGAGGCACAATTAAATGATTGACGGGATACAGATCATCCTGATGTTTCCTGGCAACGAGATGTTCTCATTGGACTAAAAACAGCATCACGAGGGAGAAAACCAACACTTTTTCTGGCCTTTAGACATCATTAAACTGCACATTAGGGGAATTTAGACTTATAGCCCAAGTTGTGTAAAAGCAACTGAGATTTTCGTTCAGATGCCAATTTTATGCATGCACCTTTTTTTTTTGAAAAGACAAACACAGGTAACGACAGGCAACACGTTTTGGGTAATTGTTTCACAGACAACAAGCGTGAGCAGATCGTTTGCTTGCAAAGCTTTATGATAAACAATTCAGAGCGAAGCATCAGGTGACTACAAGGAACAAGGGAAGCAACACAATAGTGTGAGGTTGCACCACCTGAGAAGTAAGACAACTGTTTAGACGGTAAAACATGTCCAGCGCAGTATTATAATGTTTATTACAAAGAAATGTGACTGTACTTAACGATTTTTAATACTATTATTGACTGATTTCTAGATTGCGTCCATCACAACAATACAAAGTAAGGTCTTTAAATATCCCATTTGGTTCAGCCAACACTCCAAAACCCAATTTTACAGATATTAAACTATAAAACATAATTAGAGACGTGTTTGGAGACAGATGGCCGTTCCTTGACGGCGGACATTTTTCATTTTTTTTCCCCTCTCTACTTGCTGGTTTGAAACTGCAGAAAATGAGTCGGCGTTTGTTCTCTCGAGCTCTGCTGCCACTCTCTGCAAGCGTTTGTGTTTATGCACCATCGCGGCCGGCATTCCTCCGCCTGCCTTCCTCGTGAGGAGGAGGAGGAGGAGGAGGAAGAGGAGTGGTTTCACAGCTTTTCTGTCAGACGGTGGTTTCACACCTTCGTCTGACGCACTCAGGAATCAAAATGTCCCCCATCAGCTGCCTCCGAGCGGTGTTTTTATGCTTCGAAACAGTCAAGGAACCTCGGGAAACATCTCCAGTTACTCCTCTGCTAATACGACAAGGTCTCACAGTGACAGCAGGCCGTAGGGGGGGAAATGGAGCTCGACAATGAACAAAGTTTGCTATTATTTGCAATTTGTTGGGCTTATTTAATAGACCTTTTACACGACAGCAAAATCGGTCGTGGTCTAGAGATGGTAATGAATACAGTAATGTCCCTGTGCAGGGTTGTAAAAGTCTCTATTTGATGATCTTTTGTTGAGAAATTAGCTCTAAAGTCAAGCAATGTGTAGGCGTTGTCCCTGCTCCCTCTTGTGCTGCAATTTAAATCTCTAATTCAACATTATTCAGTTATGCAAAGTCACGTTTTAAAGTCATCATGTTGCTTTATGTGTGTGTAGGAGGATTAAATGTAATGTCTAAAGATGAGGTCAGTGTGTAGTTCCCCTGAGTCTCTCTCTCACTGCTGGGTTTCCTTTAAATAGCTGCTGGGTGTGTTTCAGAGTGTAAACAGTCCAGAGACATGAACTGCAGCTTTTCTACTGAGGATGAACTAACTGTTGGTGCAGGAACACACATCATCATCTTCTGACTGAATGACAGGCTCGTGGTTCTCTACTGCGGTTCTTCACCGTGTGCTCGACTGCGTTTCTCTACTGCACTTTGCTGCGGTTTCTTTAAGAAAAAAGAGAGGAAAAAGCAGTAGAGAACAGTAAAGAAACAGCACAGTGGAGAAATGCAGCAAAGAAATGCAGTAAAGTGTTTCCATGTTCTATTAATATTATTAACCTGTTAAACTGTGGAACCAATTTTGTCTCTAGACCTCTTTTTCCCCTGTGTTTGAGTCATTGTAGGAACCCCAAATTAAATCCAATACTTGTGTTTATTGTGTGTATTTGTTCAGCAAAGTCTTGGGAAAAAAATGTATATCTGCAAAAAAAAAACACTTTTAAAATATTTTGATTGTAACTATGAGCATCCAGCATGATATGAGCCAGATTTCCAAAACGAATGCCTCCTGGAGCGGTCAATAAGACACCTTTTGGGAAAGATTAGGACCTAAAGAATCAGAATCTGCAACAAAAATCACAATAAAACAAAGTCTTGGCCTGTTAGGAAGGAGTTTCAGTCAAGAAACTGTGTCGTTCGGTTCAAAAATGGAAAAATATTACGTATTTTATGCCAAAAGATTGTCTGAATGGGGCATGCTGGGACTTAAAATGGGCGTGGGATGGGCATTTGTGTTTGTTTATGCTAAACACTGTGCAGAATGAATCATCAATAGATCATGTGTTGCTCAAGAGTCAGAATAACATGCGTGTCTAATGTTCGAGTCCCACCTCCGCTCGGCACCCCGCACTTAAGCAAACTCCATCGGAATTGCAATATGGCCGCGAGCAGTTTCTCAAATGCCGATAAATATGTCGTTAACGACACGATCTGCTGCGTGCATGTTTCCACTGCTGCTCTTTTACCGTCTGAATCATCAAACATCAGTCAACATCTGAAATGCATCGTTGTTGGATGCAGAGCTTCAGTTCACCTTCTTCGTGTGTGGCAGATTCTGTTTTTCCCTCAGTCTGTCTCTTTTTCTTGGCACCGCCTTTCCATCCATAAACCAATTGTGTGTGTTCTGTGTGTGTGCGTGTGTGTGTGTGTGCTGGTCAGAGAAGGCAGCAGCTGTTTTTTTTCGCCAACCTCGTGACCGCTCGCAGCCCCCGTCTTCGGACATCTATTTTCTCCTCGTCTGTTCTATAATAACTCGGCGACTGAATCCCCACCGCTGCCGTTTTCCTCCCCTGAGGTCGAGCTGAACACACACACACACACACACACACACACACACACACACACACACACACACACTGTGAAGCTGCTGGTCAACTCATCAACACAGTTTTCCACACTGTTCTTAAGTACATTTTCCAGCCGAGTGTGTTAGTTCAGGCGGCAGCAGGGTGGTGTCGGCGTGAAGTCGGTGTAGGCGGGTTGCAGACCCTCCACACCCGGCTGAAGAGCGGCTGTTCACCGCCGACCTTGAACTAGCGTTGTCGATTTATTTCTGCAAAGTGTGAAATATCCTGTCGCTTGCATTGTATTTGGATGAAACGTGTGATTTTAGTCAAACTCTGAAATGCATAATTTTGCATTTTCATTATATTTTCCACCCGTAACTGGTATTTCAGGTTCATTTGTGTCAAAAGCTCTTTGCGTAACGTGTGTGTGTGTCTGTGTGCTCGGGTTTTATGGGTATGCTGCCACTGTGTGACGGGCGTTCACAACCTGGGAGTTTTCCTGGTGTCACACCTGTTTGTGTCTCGCTCGGTAAAGGTTTTAAGCTATTTTTGACTTAAATTGTGTTTCTGTAGTAAAAGGTCATGGCCGGGTTTTGGATTTTCTGCCCACTCATGTGTTCATACGTCAGGAGTTTAGTTTGCTTGGCTGTTGTGTGAGCAGCTTCCTGTTCTGCAGTATCTCAGCTCAGACTCCTTAAACTCTCCTCTCTCTCTCTGTCGGGTGTGAATATTAACTCACTCTCCTGACGTCTGCCTCCTTGGATAAATAAAGCCTCCTTTCAGGATTTGAGAAACTCTGCGCTGTCAAATAAAGAGGCTTCTGTGTTTTGAGGAGGACGCTCCGACTGTCAGAAACACTGCTTCGCTTCTCTCTTTATAAACGCCAACAAGCCGCTAGCACGCTGACATCAACAGGGATCTAACGATAGTCACATTCATGTCCAGGAGGTCCTGAGGAGGCTCCATTGAGTCTTGAGGCTTAGTGGACTTTCAGTGAAGAGTATGCGAACCAATTTTGTCTCTAGGCCTCTTTTCCCCTGTGTTTGAGTCGTCGTAGGAACCCCAAATTACTTCCAATACTTGTGTTTATTGTATTTATTTGTTCAGCAAAGTCTTGGGGAAAAAATGTATATCTGCAAAAAAATTACTTCTAAAAGATATTTTAATGGTAGCTATAATCATCCAGCATGATATGAGCCAGATTCCCCAAAAAAGCCTCCTGGAGCGTCAATAAGACACCTTTTTGGAAAGATTAGGACCTAAAGAATCAGAATCTGCAACTAAAATCACAATAAAACAAAGTCTTGGTCTGTTAGGAAGGAGTTTCAGTCAAAAAACTGTGTTGTTTGGTTTAAAAAATGGAAAAAAAATGACATTTCATGCCAAAAGTTTGTCTGAATGGGGCATGCTGGGACTTAAAATGGGAGCGGGAGGATTTTCCAAAAAGGTTAACTAAGATTTCATCAGTCATTGGATGAAAGGAGTCATTGGGAGGAACAAAAAACATGTCCAGTTTAGTCCTAAAAGTCACGATTTAAGTCTTTGATAATCACTGAAATATACAAACGTTTTAGTTTGAACGTTCTCGTATGTTTCCTTGGCAGGTCGGCGATTGGGATGACGGTCTGAATCCGGCCGGCTTCCTCTGCTTTCAAGACTACATTTCCCATGGAGCTGTGCGCAGACACGCACACTGTTGTACCATGGAGCCACCAGTCAGGTATGGACACACACACACACACACACACACACACACACCCGTCAGAGGGCTGTTCCAGCTCAGTTCCCTTCAGTCGGTGTGTAACGTCTGCAGGATGTTTATTGTGGTTACATGAAAAACATCACTGGGTGGCTTCATCCTGCGTCTCCAACTCGCACACACTCTTTCTTTTTGTCTTCTTTTAAACTTCCCTCCGCTCCACCACCACCACCTCCTCCTCCTCTTTGAGGAGATTAACCCTTGACCTTGGTGCCGAAGGCAGAGCCGGCCAATCAGGAGGCTTCCTGGCTTTTAATTACAGGCTCTGATTGAGTCATTTGAGCTGTCGTCTGGTTTGATTAATAACCAAGCGAGAGGGCAGGAAGAGCGGTGATTACACCGAGCCCGAAGGCTGTGTGTGTGTGTGTGTGTGTGTGTGTGTGTGTGTGTGAAAGGTGAAGTCATGCCTTATATGAGGAAAGATTGTGTGTCCGTTTTTGGTATGTTTCGGTTGCGCTACAGATTGTTGCTTCTTTTTTTTTTTGAGCGCTTTTTAAAAAAAAAAAAAGATTTGAGTGCTTCCAGAAGCATCGCGTGCAGCCGTGACCGTCCACCTCTGACCTTCTCCGAGACTCTCTTTGCACGCTCGCTTCTTACAAACACTGTTATCGTCTCGGTCTTCAATCACAACGTGGCTTTATCTAACAAAATACTCTTCTCGACGCCGTGTTTGTTGCCGTTTGACCTTTTTTTTTACAAGGACAACATTTCCCGCCACTAGCACGAAGCCGTTTCCTCTCCAGCTTTCACACAGAGAAGTTAAGTACCTGTATCTCCAGACATTCAAAGAAGTTTTACCTTTTTTTGCTTGAGACGTTTAGTTTGTTGTCTTCCGGCATGACACAATAACAATGGAAACCAGTGTGCGTTTGTTGTGTTGAAGGGCTGTTGATCTTGAATCATGCATTTGAAAATTAGACCTATCTATGTTTTATTCTTGTGAAAAAATCTCCTCTTACAACCATATTCACGTTTCCCATCAAAAACGTAATTTTAACAAGATTTCCTTCAGACAATAAGTTGTTTTATACCTTCACTCTGTGCTTATCTTTACCGTCTGGACATTAAACGCACCCTAATGTTCATGACATAGACGCTAAAGTTGCCGTTTGCTCCGTGAGAAGCAGGATTAAAACTCTTTTGAACAAGCGGGCAAAATGTTACCGTCGAGCTCTGAGAAGGAATGGTTAAATACGTTTTTTTTGTTTTTTTTGTTTCTTGGAAAGTTGTATGTTGATCGCTCAACCGTGATGAAGTTTGACTTCAGAGTTTTCTGGACGTACGTGACCGTGTGTTTTAGAAACGAGCTCGGTTGCTGCCTTTTTTTTTTTGTTTCAGGACGCGGTGACTCAAGCGTCTGAATCTCAGACCTTCAAACAGAGTCGGCCAGTCTGCCGCACAAAATCACTCCCATATGTCCCTCGCCAGATCCCCCCCCACACACACACACACATACAGACACACACACACACACACACACCGCCCTGCACGCTTCACCCACACACACTGCGGCTCGGCTCAGCTTACAGTTTGTCCTGGCGGAGAGACGAGGTTGGACTACATTCAGGTCTTAAGTACAGAGGATTTTAGGCTGAATCCACAGAAAATGTGGGGGGAAAGAAAGTTGCATTGCTTTTCAAAGTAAATCCTGCTGCAAAAATTGCTCTGCAATGTCAATTTATAACACAATATCAATCTGGAGCTCATAGTTACGGATGTTTTACCGGACTGTTTTATTATTCAGATATGTGAAAAGAGGGCAAAACATTTAACACACCGGAATATACAAGTATAATTAACAAATGTATATTACATGTGAAATATATCGTCAATATATAATGTGGCTAGAGTGAAATGTCTTAAACCTGCAGTATGTCTTCTGGCCAGCAGGGCGGCGACTGCTCCGGTTGCAAAAATATGTCGGATTGTATTGACGTCTATGAGGAAAATAACCCTACTTCTCACTTGATTTATCACCTCAGTAAACACAAGTTTATGAGCTAAATTGCTTGTTTTCAGTCTTCTACAACACAGCGTGATGTTTCGGGAGAGGCCTTTTTGATTGACAGGTACGCAACCGGAGCTGTTCACGCCCCCCACGGTCCAAATATGGCGTCTTCCGTCCACAAACTCAGTCACGCGGACTACCTCCACCTCTTATCCGCAGCCCAGTTATGGCAGATCTGCCGTTTTGTTTGATATCTTTACGACCGCTCGCCCCACCTCCAGTGGTCGTCAGAGTTTGGTTTCTGCTGGTTATCAGAAAAATCTGCAGTCGGGGTCATAAATTCCTCAGACGCTCCTCTGACTGAGTAGTAATGAGCTCACGGCTTCGCTCTGTGTCGTTTGTTTGAGCTTTTTTGAAAATAAGTAGTTTCTGAGGGTTTAATAAGTCGTGCGCGCAGCATCGGGGCCGAGCGGCCAGCCGGGAAAAAAACAGACCGCCGCGAATATCGAGGGAGTGAAGCGTAACACAAACAAACAAACAAACAAACAAATGTATTGAGTCAGCCGGCCGTAGTTTGTTAAATGTTTTCCATATTGTCGTGTATGAAAAGAACCCAAACTTGATGACTGGAAGCAAATGATTTCAAGAGCAGTCTGATGGAGATGCTGGGATCAGGATGTTAACTTTTAGCACCTTTCAAAATAAAGTTACAAAGTGCCTTACGACAAAAAACTAGTTATGAAAGTAAATCCTAAAAAAGACATGATATTTATTTATTTATTTATGAGAGAATACTGAGTTTGTGATCTAAGAAGTTGGACAGGAGTGATTAAAGGGAAGACTCACAAACAAACACACACGAAAACACACACACACACACTTCTTCTTGTGGTCTCACATTAGACGTCATTCTTTCTAAACTCGTCACTCTTCTTCTGTCCTCGACGGTTTTTCATGAACATTTTAAACTTAAACCACTGAAAATAAACAGATTTCTGATCCACACGAAACACTGATTGTCCTTTTTTTTTTATTTAATCCTGTTTTGTGTCTTTTAGCCTTTTTTTGTTGCGTTTTTTTGTGAAATAACAATTTCTATTTCGGATTCTTCAGGAAACTTATATTTTACTTAATTAAAAAAATTAGCTTAATCTTGTTACAAATTCACACAAGTACACACATGCGTAAACACACACACACACCGGACCACCTGCGTCGTTGTGTCGTCCGTGCGCGGCTCTTTGGCTCGGCTGTAGTTTCCACAGCGACACGCTGGATGAAACCATCCGGCCTTTCCTTCACGGAGTCCGGCCTCGGACCGGACCACCCACTCACACACACACACACGCAGAGACAGACACTCACACACATACACACGGAGAGACACACACACACATATATATACACACACTCTCTCGCACAGCCAATATTCTGTCCGCTACAATTACAGTTGTATTTTAGTTTCATGTTGTTGTTTCTTTGTGTCTCTGGGGGAAGCTGTCTGCGTTCCCAGTCCTCTCTCCAGTTTCCATTCCTTCACACTGGGATCAAACCAGTGCTGGCCTGCTGGCTGCAGCCGAGGCAGAAAATCACTTCTTTTTCTTCCCCCGAATGGCAAAAAAACCCCACCAGAAAGAAGCTCTCAACAACAGCGTCAGATTGACTCTGGGCGCCGTTGAGCTCAGACGGGAAAAATGATTGACGGCACATGTGGGTGGAGGGGGCGGGGCTTAAGCGTAAACTTCCTGTCTCCGAAAGAGAGGGAGGTGCCAGTTGTTCTCACAATCAGTCCTCAGTGTTGCTGCTATCAGAGCTGTGGCTTCCTGCTGTCGAGGTGTATTTTCCATTATTAGTGTTGTTTAATCTCTCATGGACGCACTTAAGTTGTTAAATTAGAGCTGCACGAATGTTTACACTTATCTTAAAGTCCATTTGTTCTTTCTGATTTTTGTTTCCATCCCTTAAACGAGGTCTGTGGTTGACAGACGCCTAAGAGGTTTAAATAATCTAATTACTTACAACTAATTAATAATTGTCAGCTTCAGCCCTCTTTGTTAAGTATTTAATTTAATAACTGAGTAAGTAATAAGCTCTGAAATGTTTTAATCGGGTCTTTAAAACACAACGAGGTGACACTAAACAGTTGTTTGTGTATCGGTGCATCGGAGTCTTGAAACGTCTGCACTGAAATATTGATGTACTTGTATGTATTTATATTTATTTCAACATCGGTCTGACCTGCGTCGTATATAACATGAGTATTGAAGTGATGGAGGTCAAAGGGACCAAAAAACACATTTTCAAAGGATTGCTTTTTGTTGTTGTTGTTGTTTACGTCCCTTGAAACAACTTCACCAATGTTTGTTTGGCGCTTGCTTCTGTCTCTTGTGTTCTCAGCAGCAGCTAACTGGTTAAACTGGGAGATGTTGTGTTTTGTTGGGAACCTCCCAGTCCTCACAGGTGTGATTTTTTGTTTTTGTTTTTTATGAACATAATGTTGTTTTTTATGATGAGGTTGTTTTTGTTTTTATGACCCTCGTGGGACGGGACAAAGGCAACGCTGTGCCGGTGATGAATAGACGTGTTTCTGATGACAATCACCTTTTTATGTTTATGACTTGATGACTTTGTGGTCGAGCTCAACGTCTCAGTCGTGTCCACGTGGTGGCCGAGCAGCGTCAGTGTCAACACTCGCTTATTCTCAATCAGCCGTGAGTTTATATGGATGATGAATAAAAAAATAAAATACTATCGTGGATTTTTTTTCTTTTATCTGATTTACAATTTCATTGGAAATTATCAATTATCCTCTATCCAACCTTTTTTTTTTTAATAGATAATACAAAATGCCTTATTAAAAAGTGTATATGTCACTGTTTAAGGAAGATTAGGGCCCTAAAACTTTCTGATTTATTATACAATATGTATGTTACAGTGACCTCAATATAATCCACAACAACCAAAACCAATGTGTGTAAATTGTTGTTTTTTATATGTTTTTAAAAGGTGAAAAAAAGCCTCCAAGTCAAATTGACCCCAAAGAACACTGACTTATACAAGACACTGAAAACATATCATGTTACTGTTATGTTCACCCAGTTGTCCCCATTAAATTAGGAAAGTCATGAAATATGAAGCAAAAAATCATTTATTTAGAGACGTTAAACATTGAAAGTTGCCAAACTGACCCCAAAGGTGCATGAAGGAACATTTAGTGACCACTAGGCACAAAAAGCACATTTCCACGTGTGAAATGTTCCATGCCACGCTTCAGTTTGGGTCAAAAAGCCAACGAACAAGTTGCTTTTAGCCGCAGCTTCTTCTCCTAGACCTTCATCCGACGCACGTTCATGAAAATCTTTATATTTCCGTAATTATTCATCATTTGAATTTTACTTTGAATTAATGACTTGAGGCAGACGAACACAGCTGTTCTACTTTTCCCCCCACAATCAGGTTTTTTGTTTAAATATATATATTCACATGTAGAATACTTGGCTCCCATCTTCTTTTATCTCTAGAGATCCATCGTGTTTACTATGAACCACTCGGCCTTTTCAGTTCATTACCCTCATTGTTGAAGTCAAGATTGTTTTTTTTCGTTCTAAGTCATGGCTATGGACCATAAACCTGAGTTGCCCCCGTGGATGCTGGGTAATTTGCGTTGCTGTAACATGATAAATGAAGAGGAGGAAAGGGAAGTACATGCCCCTCCTCCCTCTGCAGCTTGTAGCTGAAGCTGCTCAGCAGATCTTCTCTTGTAATGAAGTTAGGCGTTGCTGCTGCCGACTCTCCGAGCTGCACGCTCGCCTCATCGTATTCATTTGTGAGCGCGAGAGACAAACAAGACTCAAACACTGCCGGGTTCAATTTCCTCCCGAGATCACAAAGACTGAGGAAGCCAAAAAGCTGTGCGGTGCGGGCGCTACTTGCTCTTTTAGGAGCTTAACTATGCAAAGTTACTGCTTACAGCATCACTTCAAATGTGTAGTTTGAACTAAAGTTAGATAGAAATCAACCTCTTGCCGTGGCCTTCGTGATATTATACAAGCAACCACTGGAAATATATATTTTATTATGCAACAATTGTGTTATATAATTGTTAAAATTGCCCATCATGAGTTACACTATCTCAAAGTAAAGTCAATAAAGTGATATAATTGTCTTGTAATATCACAGTCCTGAGGTTTCTTCCCAATAAAACACTTTAAATAGACCCAGATAATGCAGATTATCTTAATTTAAAGTTACCTTTAATCTTGTAGATGAAGCCAGGCACTTGTCTGGGTTGTGGGTTTAAATCCCACTGTGCCCACTAGTCCAAAAAGTAAATATAATTGTCATTAATAAACTCTGGTGGAAGAAGAGTATTCCAGAATAATTGGTGTGATTAATTAAAGGATGAGGAGGATGATGAGGATGCAGGGAGGAAGAGGCCCGCGGTGCTGCTGCTCACCGCGGCTCCGGGCATTCTGGGTATTCTTATGCTAATCCATCGCCGGTGGATGAGGCGCAGAGCAGCCAAGCAAACAATGGCAGTGGAGCCAGAAAGTCTGGCCTGCAGTCTCCCAGGCCCCTGAAAGGCATGTCGGGCAGGGCGCCGACACCAACAGGGAGGCTGCTGCTGCTGCTGCTGCTGCTGCTGCTGCTGCTGCACCCAGGGGCCCGCCTGCAAGGAGGGGCCCCTGGAGGGGACAGGGAACGGGGCCAAGATGGAGGGCAAGAGAGGAAAAGAGATGAGAGGAGAAATGGGAAGCAGCAGGGAGAGAAGAGGTGGGGGGGAAGCAACAAATGGAAATGGAGACTTGGGGTAAGGGAAGGAAACGAGGGAACATAAGGACATAGGAGACAGGAATGTAAAGGGGACTAAGTTAAATGAAGAAGGGGGAAAAGGATGATTACGATACTGGAAAGTGATGTAATGAGCTTAAATTATAAAGGTAAAAGGAAAGAATACAAACTGAATAGTTTGGCACATCCAGGCCACCGTACCTGGACATCTTCAATGAATTGATCGTCTTCTGGAGAATAGAAAAGCTTCTATACAACCAGACCGACATCTTATTAAAGCGTAAAACACAGAAATATGAATGGAATCTGGCGGCTGGTTCACGTCCGTCAAACGGTTTTCATATTACTCGATCTTTGAGTCATAACTTAAATTACATATTTAACGTATTGGCTAAGCCGTAGGGATTGGAAGACGTTATTGACACGGTCATTATCGATTTTGTTTATCGATCCGATTCTTAAGCAATTTCAAAATATGGTTTTCAACAGTGCCGAAAGTCTGCCTCGTAACATTTGAACAATGCTTATTTTTTAATGTTACTTTTACATTTAGAAATCAATGCATTCTGTGTCACGTTGGCGTCAACTATTTTCTCACATTTAATACACTAATAGATGAAAAACAAATGTATCGGGCCGGTTTTAAGAAGCTCGGGATGTGACTAATGCATGAAAACAAACGGCCTCTGCTGCGTCCCGGCTGTCCCGTCAATAATCTGCACCTCAACCGTCCCAATCTCCCTCATTACGGCATTTATTTGGAGAGCTCGGCCGCCGCCGGTCCTCCAATCAGGCCTCTTGTGTCGTTTATTTAGTCTGCCGCCATTCTCCCAGAGCAGGAAGTGGAGACGCATTAAGGCTTGATTATTGATGTCTGGCCCCTCGCGCTTCAGTCCGAGGAGGAAGAAGAGGAGGAGGAGGGTAGGGGAGTTTGATAGATTGATTATTAATGCCTCTCCACCGAGGTCTAGTGTCACTTTCCAGCGTTTTAACAGCTCTATGAGGAGCTGTGAAGTTAATAAATCACGTGTGGACTCGAGGAGCTGCAGCTCTTTCCAAAACAAGCTGTCCAACAGTTTTGATATCATAAAACCTTTTTTTCCCCAATGAACACACAACCTTTTCCAAAAAGTTAATATTGTGTTGTAACGTTTGCGAACCTGTAGATTTGAGTTATACTTTGACGTCTCCACGGAGGCTCAGACAGGTGGAGGGATGGACGGCGTCCAAACTCGTGTTTCTGTGGGGTTTTTTTTTTTTAAATCCCACGCAGGAACAGAAGCAAGATAATTTTATGCAATTGAACTGCAAAACGTTTTTATGACCAAGCAAATGGTGCGACACGGTCTTCTGTCGAATTAAAGAAAATACTTTTTGTGATAATAAATGTGATTCCCTTCAACAAAACAACTCATCAAGTTTTCCGACCGTACATCGTTTTAAAATAAAAGCTTATCGGTGTACAAATTAAATCAGGGCTACAACTGGCTATTTTTGTTTTTTTGTAATTTATAAACATTTAAGTAATTGCTCATTTTTTTAAAGTGTCAAAGCAACCATTACTGAGGTATTATGTTAAATGTCTTTTGTCCTAAAACCCAGATATATGCAATATGTATGTATATATATATATACAGCAAAGAAAAGTAAATAATAAAGTTTGAGAAACTGGCATCAGAAAACGTTTCACTTTTTTTTAATTAATCAATTTAATCTAAATACATTTTTAATCCATTGACTGATTGATCAATTCTTTCAGCTCACGAACAAAGGTCTGACGGTACGATCTCTGCAGAAACTGATCATCTGTCATCTGCTGATGAATACACAGAGATCCTTGTTGGAATCGAACCTCTGACCCGGTCCGTGTTGGTGCCTTGCTCTGCGTCAAACCGACTCAAACGAGATTAACCCGACGAATAAAGAAGCGCTCGCAGCATAACTAATGCACTCTGCGTAATATCACTTTACAGAATAGTTTTTATTGCCGGCTACGACCAAATGAAAAGTTATCATCCCCAGAAGCCTTTTAAAGACCTCTCTCTCTCTCTTTCTCTCTCTTTTACAACTCTTAACCCGCTTGCTTGGGTTTCTATCCCATCAGATTTCCCAGCATCCCCACGGAGAAGTGCAACCTCAAATTCCTTCCCCCGAGGGAGTGTGGGGGTGCTGGCTATGGCTCGGTGGTTCCCTATAAGGGTGTTTTTATTCTGTACAGGTGGGACTGCGAACAATACGTCCTTTCATTCCCGTCCTCCCAAGACTCTGACGTCACGTCCAGGTAGCCGAGGATGAGGAGAAGGGATTTATTTAAACTTTGTATGGCTCTCCTTTAGTTATTTAGGCCCTTAATTTGTATCACACCTTTCTATACAATTAATCAGACACCTCCACCTGCACTATCTGCACTTTCTAGTCCATATTTTGTATATTTTGTATATGTATGAAGAGCAAAGAGAAACCGGAGTTAAATTCCATGTATGTGCAAATGTACATGGACATTAAAGCTGATTCTGATATCAATACACGCATTATAACAGTCTCATCAACTACTATAACCTGTAATAGTAACGACAGCCTCCACACGCATCATGACGGCTGATTATTTCAATATCTGCTCGTCGGCGTCACGCGAGCGTCACACGTTTAATCGTCGGGAACGTGATGCTGGCAGCGACGTTCATTTTGTGAATCTTTGCATCGTTTCGTCGGCTTCTGAGGGAAGGAAGTTTGTTGTTGGACCGAGAAACAGACGGAGGATTAGAGACGAGTTTGAACACGAGGAGGAGAGGGAAGAGGAGGGGGTAGACGGGAGGAAGAGGAGGAAGAGGGGGAGGAGGAGTGAAAGTTTCCTGACACCTCGAGGCTTTAGGGTGTTGGAGAGTCCTGCATTTCCTCTTTTGGATGTACATTTAATTTGTCAAATTAAATCGTTTGTATCAGTTCCCATAAGTGTGTGTGGAAATATACACTCACTCACACTCTGTGTGTGTGTGTGTGTGTGTGTGTGTGTGTGTGTGTGTGTGGAGGAGGGGGTTGCGTAGCTTCATGTCTTGGTGGTTCACAACAGCTGATCCTTCCTGAACCTGCCTTGTCTTGCCCTCTCTCTCTCTCTCTCTCTCTCTCTCTCTCTCTCTCTCAGTGTCTGACTTTTTGAATGTGTGTCTTTGTGTGTGTGTTATCTCACCATCCTCTTCCTCCTCCTCTTCCTCCTGCTGCTGCTGCTGTTGTTGTTGTTATCTAAATGGAGCAAAGAAACACAAATAAACTTTAGGTTTTGTTGTGTCAGCGAGGTGCAGATTCTTCCACTTTCCTGTCGCCGACACAAAGATAAAACATATTCACACTATCGCACACATACAGACACACTAACATCTTCCTTTTGTAGGAAGGAATACCAAACCCCTTTTATTTTTTGACGTGTGTGGATGTTTTGCCTCATTCCTGTTTTTTTGTCAGAAAGGTAGTCATTTTTATGATCGCTCTCCAAATGTGCAGATAAAAGCAGAACGGGATCATAAAACTTTATTTTACCTCTTTTTATTAAATATTCTGTAAAGCAACATGTCATGGTATCAGACTGCCATCATGTAACCCTCTGCAACCTCAAATAATCCTTTTTGGAGTAATGAGGGACCCAAATGTCCTCACAATGCAGAAATGTCCCCGTACAGCACAGTGGTTTGAAGTCCTCACAAAGATGGCAACACAAGACCACACACACACACACTTTTTCTGTCTCGCAACGCTAACCCCTCATTCACTTACAATGATGCCCACATGCACACGCTTACTCATATACACCCGTGTGTGTGTAGTTGTGTGTCTGTGTGGTTGTGTGTCCGTGTGTAGTTGTGTATGTCTTTGTTCTCGGCCTCCTCAGCCAGAGATGTGTGAAAAGTGGGTCGCAGGTCGGGCCTCTTTGTCCCCCCCCCCACGGGCAAATGAAAAGTGACGGACACTGGCCACACATCACTACTAATTTACACACACACACACACACATGCTCACACGTACACACACACACACACACCCCTCCGTCCTTTTCGGCACCCACTAATTGCGACATGCCGTTATAAGCGCCGCGCCGAGCCAGCGCCTGTAATTTGCAGAACATCTCTGGACAAATGATTTGGTAGTTAGTTGGACCGTCGGAGGCCAGCGCCGGGCCGGCTGAGGTCATGGGGTCACAGCCCACTGAGGGGCGAGAGGGAGAGGGAGAGGGAGGGAGGGAGGGAGGGAGGGAGACCAAACCACCTGTTATACCTATAGTCTCAGAGACTAATCAGATTTTGCTGTCATATGTTCATCACTCAGGATCAAAACTTCCACTCAACATCTGCTGTTTTTAAACCAACTTAACTTTATCTTCTTTCTCCCTTTTTCAGGGTTTTGGACCCAAAGAGCCAGTGAGACAGAAGAAGACCTGATATTGTGATACCGCCTCCCCGTCGTCTTCCCAGCTTGTCATCCTTCTCTCCGAGGCCTCTTCTGGCCGGCTGGAGCTACTCCCCTCCCGCCCTCGACTCCTACTGTGGATTAAAAACTTTCATTATCAAGACTCTTGACGATCACCTGACCGAAAAAAAGCTCCTGATCGCGGCGGCCCGGTCTGGGCCCACATCCGGTCCGGTCTCTGCTGCAGGATGGCCGGCCTCCCGCTCCGTTGGGCCGCGATGGCCGCCGCTCTGTTGCTGACCCTCGGGGCCGACGGTAAGACACGCATGTCCTCATTCGTAGAAAACACCAGAGGAAGCTCTTCCTGTTTCTAAAAAGTTGCGTAAAAGTCACATTCACACGCACAGAAAAGGTAGATTATTATAATCGTGGGTGTCTGATATGCAAATGAGGTCACAAGCAGCTTGCTGAGAGGCTTGAAATCAGTTTTATTGGAAAAAAAAATAGATTTTTTCTTAATCAACCGCTCTATTTATGTCACTTGACCTTTTTAAACTTTTAACTTTGACCCTCGGAAGACTGCACGTTGATTAAACTTGTCATTCAGCACTAAGCACTTCAAATTAAATTAGACAAGTTTTAATTTGAAAGCAGGAAGAGCATCCAGGTGACGCTGCACTCTTAAACCCTCCGGTTCCCCGTGCGAGCCGATTGTGCAAATGAAAGCCCTAAAGTCAAAGTCCTGACCCAGATTATCTTCAACGAATCAATCTATTGCTGGTACTTATCTATTTCTCCTCGTACACGTAGCTCGTGGATCCAGAGCATTTGAAACCTTATTGTCCTAAATATACAAGTCGACATCTTGTCTTGAGAAAGAGAAAATAACCATTTTAACCTTCTCAAAGATTGTGTGTCTGCTGCGGTTCATCGCTTGAGATCAATACCGTCACTAATCAGCTGATGTTTAGGTGTTTATCAAGCCTTGTTTCACCCAAAAGAAGATCAGCGTCACGGATGATGAGGAGCTCACAAAGTCAGTTTAAAGACTTTCTAACGGGCCGGCAACGCCATAGATTTCCAGTCGGTCCGATAGATTTCTGATCTCAATTAGTTTATTTATATATGACTACGAGACGACTTTATCTTTTTAAAATACCGCCAAAGTCTTCCTCGACGGAGATGCGACGTAAACTTCTGTAACTTAACGCTGCAAAACCATTTAATGAATTACAACATGTTGAATTTCTGTGATTTCTCCTTGTTTTTTAGTTTTTTTTTAGGGCGTCTCAGCTGCCGGGTTACTCATTAACCCCTGGGTTTGTTTTCGGGGAGATAAGCAGTGCATTAACATTAAAAGTCTTTCCATCTCTCCTCTGTAATCAGACCCTCCCTGTGCACACAGATCTGTATCAGAGGACTTTTGCTTAAAGCTGTGATTAAGTTTCAATTGCCTGATAATCTGGAGACTTCAGGGATTATCCTGTGGAAACAATGGAGAAAACTCTAAAACAACACACCCCGACAGGAACATTTTCACTCCTTTTAAACTTTAATTTACAGATGGATGACCGTGTGTTTGCGACGTTTTTGCCACTAACTAGTGAAAGAGGAAGTATTTTTTTATTAAAACAACAAGCGTAAAGCTTTGTTTTCAGCTGCATGACAAAAAAAAACATTTTAAGGAATATATTATTTACAATAGTTGTCACTTTTTTGGTTCAGGTACTCTTGAAGTCAATGTTAATCTACACAGTTTCACACAATAAAAACAGGAACTGTTGTGATGAGGGGCTGTGATGTGAAGGAACAATTTAGACTTTATTGGTTTGGTTTTTAAGCTGTTTGATAAAACCAGTGAAAAAAAAAACAATCAGTATTTGTGACCCTACCTCCAATAACGCTGTATTTCTTACATATTGATCAGTTAAAGAAGTAAAATTGCCTTTTCAACCCCCATATACGTTTTTCCTTAAAAGGTGGCTCATTATTTTTGTGTCGTTCAGGTTTTAAAGCTCAGTTTTTTTTGGTTTATCAAGGAGAAATGGCTAAAACGGAACAATAGATTGCGCCAGCACGGAGTGGATGTGTCCAAAGTCACAAAAACTGCCTCCCTGAACATGAGAAAAAGGTCACCGGCTGACCTCCAAACGCACAGAGCGGGTTGATAAGAGCGGGGCGGCGCTCTGCAGAGAGTTTGACTCACACCGCCTGACAATCTGGGGAGGAAAAGGAGAGACCGACTCTCTTATCAAGCAGTTTTTCCACTTGTTTATTCACATTGTTTAACTTCACCTTCACTTATTCTGATCCCATATGATTTATCTTAGTATTACTTAAAAAAAGCACGAGTGCATCCCCTCCCCGATTTACTTTAAATCTCCGGTGATGGTCTGACCGTGGCGGTGGATCTCCCCTCTTTCCACCTCCCTCGTCCCTGCAGGAAGCTGTTGAGCTGATTGTTGCCGCTCTCACTTCCTCTCTGCACATTAACTGCTTCCTGTATGGCGCTGTGCGAGCGGTCGGCGGCGCTAAACGCTCCAAACAGCCATTGTTCTCCGGAAATATCCCTCAGTCCCCTCTGGGAGACGCGGTCGAGTTTATTTCCTCTCGATGAATCTTTTCTGCCACTGAGACGAAGAGTCGAGGCCGATTTCACACTTCAGCTGCGTTCATTTTATTATTTAGAGCACTTCAATGTTATATAGAGCTTTTTTTTTAAGGACCCAAAGACGCTTGAATGTTATTAGGGCTGCGGCTTTTGCAACTATTTGATTAAAAGCTGCAAAATTCGATATTTTGACGCACATATTCTCTCTGCGTGGGTTTGTTTGTCGCCACCGGAGCTTCTCCTGACGCAGTCGACCTGGCTGCTCGTGCTTTTAGTGCACAAGAGCGTGCCAGAGGTCGGTGGCGGTTACAGCTGATAACGCAGCGTCGTAGCCCCCCCCCCCTCCTCCCTCCTCCTCCACCCTCCCCCCAGGTGGTAAACACCGTCGGCTCTGTCATTACTTTTCCAGTTGTTTGTTTGCACTTAGAGCCGTTAGCGTCGCTGATGGGCGCCAGCTCGGGCGCCGCCATGTTTGAACGAGCAGCGCGTTGGAAAAGGGGGGAATATAAATGCTCCTCTTCATCAATCAAAACACTCGTGTTTGACATGTTTCCTTGATGTATTTTTCTTAACTTTCAACATCTATTTTTGACTAAATTGAGTCATATTTTGTCTTTTCTATACCGACTAACAGAATACAGCTTGATATGTAATTTAAAGTAGAGGTTTTGAACTCCAGGTCAAAGTATTAAACATTTCACGGTCCACAAAGTTCTCTCTTGAGACCCAAAAAGGGTCTGGACATGAGAGGCCTTCAAAATAAGAGCGCTCTCTCTTCTCTCTCAGCAGTTGAGATTCTTTCGACAATATTCACGATGTTTATTGAGATGATTAAAATGTCAACCGGGTTCCTCCTGAAATACTTTCCACTCGTAACGTTGCTTTTAAAACAAGTCTCCACACGTCGTGACGAGCATGTCAACAAACTGTCAAATCTATCACTTTTTTTTGGGCCGGCTGAGCATCGCACTGTAGATTTTGGACCCACAACTTCTTTTTTTTTTTAAATGTCTCTTTCCATGACTGTTGCTCATTTTTTTATTAGAATATTAAACACGTCTCATCAGGTCTTTATGGATAAAGTAGCTGCAATTTATCTTCAAGTTATCCTGTAGCTCAGCTAGAAAAAGACAATATTTTGGGATTCAATGACTTAACGACGAGCTTTGCAATATGGAGGTTGAAGCCTTGTGTGAACAATGAACCCGTCGTGCTCGTCCTTTTTTTAAATTACACTTTAATTCCATTGTTCTCCAGCAGGAACACAATACTGCAACCTGCTCAAATCAATGTTTCTCAATAAAAGAAGCCGTGTATCGTTTCACTTTTTCTCAGCTTTTCCGGCCGTGACCTTCATCAAGACCGCTGGAGCTTAAACGCCGTGTTGTGTGTCGTGTTGTGTGCAGTGTTGTGCGTCGTGTTGTATTCCAGCGGGTTGCTGCAGAAAACCAGCGTCCTCCTTTTTCTGTTTAGTGAATCGAGAATTGATTCTGACTTGAATCCTGCACGCAGTGTATCGGTTTCACCCTCTCGGCCTCGGAGGCAGTTTGTCGCCCCCGTTTGCTTTCTCGTCTCGTACACTCGCTCTTCCTCTCCTTCCTCCTCCTCCTCCCTCTCCTCCTCCTCTGTTTCCAAGGTCGGAGGAGGGAGCGGAGCCCAGGGAGCTGACACCGATCGTCCTCTCTCTGGGTTTCATTGTGGTTGACAGCTGGGCCGTCCTCTCTCTCTCTCTCTCTCTCTCGCTCTCTCTCTCTCTCCCTCGTCTCTTATTTGTCTCCGTTTGGACGAGCGTAAACATTTTCAACCTTTTTTAAACCTTAACGTTTCAATTAAAAGCTGGCTGTCGGATCCCAGAACTTTATATTTGTGATATCGGTTCAGAGATGATACTACGAAACACCTTTTTATAGCCAGAGCTCTAAATATAAATGCTGTATGAACACAAGCAGACTTACAAACGCATTTCTTTACTAAAACACAATCATAAACTTGCAAGATTACGACGCAATTTTAGTATTTGTGCGTCTACTCATTGGTCCCTTACAGCAAATAACGTTGTCACACTTTAACCGTTTAAACATCAGCAACCGATCGTATCGTCCACAGCCAGACAGCGATTGTCGAGATTGACTTTAAAGTATCGCAGCTGCCACCCTGTTGGCCCAGGAAACAACACAACAGTGTGTACGGCGCGTTTGTTTGTTTTACAACGCAGGGCGAACCAGACGGGTGGAGTTTATCACCTCGAGGCGTTTCAGAGTGAGTCTGGTTTCCAACACCGAGCAGAAGATAACGATAATGTTCAGAGGTGTGTGTATGTGTGTGTATACGGAAAAATATATATATAAATATTTCTTTAAATACTTAAGGTACATTTTCTAAGTTAAACTTGCGTATCTTAGTTTAAAAAAATGCAGGATTTTTTACTTACTTACCATTTACAGTGTTGTATTTGGATCTAAATACTTCAGATCAGTTTAAAGACGTATTTATCATCCCAAAGGGCTGTTTCTTGTTATCTGCACCTTAATGTGGGACGACTTTAATCAAACCATCTTTACTTCTCTGCATGTTTGCAGCCGGTGAGTCACCGCTGGCTCCTTCAACGTCGTAAAGGTTCTCTGCAGGAGAGCAGATATCTGTGTCTGCGGACCTCAGACTGCTTCGTCCCTTTCAGGAGTTAAAAAACAAAAAAAGCTCCCCGCGCTGCTTCCTCCCACATTCCTACCTTCATACTTTCATCCATCCATCTGCTTGATTTCCTCTCTAAAGTGTTGAAGTTCTTCCAACCAGCGATTGTTTTGCTGATCGATTTTAATCTGCTGATTTTTTGTTTCCTGATTCATTTATTTGTCTACGAAATGTTTAAAAACTCTTCGGCGAGGTCTTCAATTGTTGTCTAAAAACATAAAAGTCTAAAACATAAAGTTACAAATTGTATAAAAATGTAACAGAAGCAGCAAATTGTTGCATTTAAGAAGCTGCAGAAGGAAACAATGTTTCAAATTAATATCTTTTCTCTTTCGATTCATTCTTTCAACATATTGGTTTCTTTTGAGTTTCATGAACTTTAATACGCTTCATATTTGCAGACGGTGAGTCATGTTTGACGGACTCTCGGCCGTAAAGTTTCTCTGCGTGAGAGCGGTTAGCTTCGTGTCCGCAGACGACACCAGAAAACTGAGCGTCCGTGTTCACCGTCTCCTACCGGCTGCAGGTTAGGTGTTTTACAGAATGAGAGAGGAAGGAGACGGCCGCTGAAAGATCAGAGTGTTTTATCAGTCTGCTGCTGGCTGGATGTAAATAAACAGGCGCGCCTGAACCGGCCCTGTGACTTTAAGAGTCTGATTACCCAGCGTCCTCTCTGCCAGACCTCAGTCTCCACTCTGACTGCCGGTACAATTAAGCACACATGTGGATGGAGACAGAAACGAGAGCAGCCATTTTCCAGCCTCAGCACACCCACCATTCCCTTTTTTTTTTTTTTTACTTCTAGTTCCTCCTCGCTTCAGGCACGCATAACTTTTTGCTAACTAATTTTTTTTCAGCCAATCAGAGCCGCCCTAAGCCGAGAGAGGGGCGTGCCGACTCGGTGTGAGGCGGCTCGTCACAGTCGTGTTTTTTCCATTTTTTTTAATTCAGTTTTCTCACTCTTTGCGTCCGTCAAACATGAGTCAAGAGTCTGCGTTCCTGTCCGCGAGAGTCACAGCAGACGTCTTCTGCGGTGGCCGTGGAGATAAATAAATAAAGAAAGAGAGAGAGAGAGAGACGCGCAGACAGACACACAAAGTGTAGCTGTGCAGGTCGTTCATGTCCAGACATGACAACACGACTGTCTGCACACCTCAGACTGTTTTTACTTTGAGCTTAAAGAGAGAGAGGAGGAGGGGTGATAAGTAAAAGAAGTGCACGGTAATGAAGAGAAGGAAGGGAGGGACGGAGGAGAGAAGAAAGAGGGATTAAAGGAGATAAACAAAAGACAGTTATGGTGGAATGATAAGAGGGATAAAACAGCTGAATGAGAGGGCAGAGGGATGGAGGGATTAAGGCTTTTCTTCTCTTTCTGACCTCTTTACCTCTTTTTGTGCATTTCATAAGCGTTTTAAAGATGTCTGTTAGAGCTGAAAACGGATAAACTTACAAAGCGTTTGCTACTGATGGCTACTGTAAATTTGTGTGTCGTGTGTTTCGACGTTTTGCAGACAAAGCAATTCATCAGAAAATGTGGCCAGATGGTTAAAAATGTCTGTTGTCCAACGTGGAGGATGTCTTTGGTCCGTTAGTTGGTTTCATGAGACTTTTTGTAATTGTTTTCCTCGAGTGTTCGTCCAGATTTGCAATGCAAAAAGACGGAAAACTAAAAAAAAACACGAAAAAAATAAAGGATGAGGGTGAGTTGCGTCACTTTTGGTTGCTTGTAGTGTTTCTGGAGTCAGATTTAAAAATGTAAAGAATGACGAGACACACTTACAGTTGTATAAATAGCCTGTGGTCCTTGTTGTGGACCTCTTCCTCCTCCTCTTCCTCCTCTTCTTCTTCCTCCTCCTCCTGTTGTCCCGCTGATCGAGGAGGAATGTTTCACCTCCTGATGAATCTGACCTGAAGTCTGTTGTCGCAGATCTTCGCTCATGAGTCCCGCTGAATTTAAATGAGATGATATTGTATCTCCTTCCTTTTCCAGTATTGACTGATGTAATTATTCTCTCTCTTTATTCAAACCTAACTTTTTAAACCTGGTTCTGACGAAGGGTGGAATCACCAGAGGTCCCACCACACGATATCATCACGATACTTAAGTCTCTCATACGATATCATCACGATACTTAAGTCTCGATACGATATCATCACGATACTTAAGTCTCTCATACGATATCATCACGATACTTAAATATCGATACGATATTATCACGATACTTAAGTCTCTCATACGATATCATCACGATACTTAAGTCTCTCATACGATATCATCACGATACTTAAGTCTCTCATACAATATCATCACGATGCTTAAGTCTCTCATACAATATCATCACGATGCTTAAGTCTCTCATACAATATCATCACGATACTTAAGTCTCGATACAATATCATCACGATACTTAAGTATCGTGATAATATTGTATGAGAGACTTAAGTCTCAATACGATATCATCACAATACTTAAGTCTCGATATGATATTATCACGATACTTTCACCCGGTACGATATTATTACAATATTGCGATACATTGAGTAATGTGATATATTGCAATTTATTACCTTTTTTTTTTTTTTAACCGCAAACTGTCCTCGAAGGAAAACTTTGTCAACTGAAAAATAAATGGATTTTATTATTTCAGGACCAAAAAGTTTAGATTTGATTAAATAAATGATCGATAATCTGCTTCCGTTTGTCGATACAATATCGCCACGCAAAATATCGCGATACTGTGCTGTATCGATTTTTTATTTTATTTTTTTTCCCCTCACCCCTTGTTCTGACTTTTTTTTTTTTCTCCTTCCAGCTGCGGGTCAGAACCCGGACCACGTCCTGCAGGGCACGGGGGTGAAACCGGAGGCCCGGCGGCCCGGCGAGGACTCGACCATCGCGCCCGAGGACGCCGCCCGCTTCCTCAGCTGCTACTGCTCCGGACACTGTCCCGAGGACGCCATCAACAACACCTGCCAGTGAGTAGAGCACATCTTAAACCCCCCACACGCCCAAAAAAAACCCATTCAGCTCGGCCTCGAGGACAGAAGAACTGAAGCGGGTCGCTCGCAGAAGGTTGAAGTCGTTGTTACTGAGCCGAACGACTGATCCGTGTGTCTCCTCAGGACCAACGGTCAGTGTTTCGCCATCATCGAGGAGGAGCACGGCGAGACCAGCCTCACCTCCGGCTGCATGAAGTATGAAGGATCACACTTCCAGTGCAAGGTAAAGACACACACAAAGAAACAGACACACACACACACCGTCTCTCGCTTTGTCAAAAGTTTCTTAATCTTAAAACAGTTCTGCTCTTGTTCTTTGGATTCATCCTCGACTCAAATTTCCTCTTTTTAATACGAGATTCACACGTTTTTATTCTCGGTCGGCGTATCGAGAGTCTATTTAATAGTTTTTAAGACGACGCACAACTGATTAAGTCGAATGGAAAGAAGGTAATGAAGGAAACGACACCAGGTAAACGGCCTTAACGTGTGGTGAAATGTTAAAAACAAGTTCTGGAAATTTAAAGAAACGCTCCAAACTTTATGAAGCGGCGAGGAGTCCTGCTTTTTAATGAGACGCCCCAAAAAATGCTGTGTGGAGGGGACAATATGAGCTATTTCTAGATATATATGCAATAATATGATGCAAAAATAAATGCATAATGACTACAGCTGCTTTTCAAGCAACAAGTAAATGAATTAAAGAAGGAACGAGTGATTTTAAAGCTGAATTGCTGCTGTTGCGATGAGGTTGTGAGCACCTCTCTGCACAGGGAGGAGCATTTTAAAATGCTTTTTCACAAGTAGACGAGGTTCAATCGACCGTGTGATTGTTTTCCGATCGGCAGGACTCCCCCAACGCTCAGACCAGGAGGACGATCGAGTGCTGCAGCACCGACTTCTGCAACCGAGACCTGCAGCCCACGCTGCCGCCGCAGCCTCGAGCCGGTAACATTCGCCCTCCTGCAGACGAGAGATTTCAGGTGTTGTGTCGGTCGAACGTGGCGTCAACTTCCTGTGTCTTTGCCTTCCAGACGCCAGCCCTCACTGGCTGGCCTTCCTCATCTCCATGACGGTCTGCTGCTGCACTCTGATCTGTGTCTCCGTGGTCTGTTACTACAGGTGGGAAATATCATCGTTGTAAGACGTGTGTGTGTGTGTGTGTTTATGCCGTACGTTGTAATAAATGTTGTTGTTCTTTGTTCAGCAATATGATTTTGTGTGTCAGGTTTAAGTGGCAGAGTGAGCGTCAGCGGTACCACAAGGATCTGGAGCAGGAGGTCTTCATCCCTGTAGGAGAGTCGCTCAAAGACCTCATCCACCAATCACAGAGCTCCGGCAGCGGCTCCGGGCTCCCCCTGCTGGTAGGGCCGCGACACTGCACCTACAGGACTAACACGTGCACATGAAACTACACACACACGTTTGAGAAAGTTATGTTGTGTTTAAGTAGCAGGAAAAGCCCCATTTATAATAAAATAATAATATTAACAGTCGCTGCAACTAAGATTTTACATTTCATAATTAATTGATTATCAAAATAGTTTGATCAACAAAACATCCACTCACCAGAAATCTCTCTCTCTCTCTCCATCTCTCCCTCCCTTACCCTCTCTCGCTCCCTCTATTCCCTTCCCACTCGCTCTCCCCTTCTCTCTCTACCCCTCTCTCTTTCTCCCTCTTTACTCTTTGTCTTCCTCTCTCTTTCCTCTACACTTTCTCTTGCTCTCTCTCCCCCTCCACTCTTTTCTCTCCCCTCTCTCTCTACCTCTCTCTTCTCTCCCTTTTCTCTCTCCCTTTCTCTTTCTCCCCCTCCACTCTCTCTCTCTCCCCCCTTCTCTCTCTCTCTCTCTCTCTCTCTCTCTCTATCTATCTATCTATCTATCTATCTATCTATCCATCTATCTCTCTCTATTCCCCTCTCTCTCTCCCTCTCCCCACCTCTCTCTCACCCCTTTCCTCTCACCCCTCTTCCTCCCCCTCTCACTCCCCCCCCCCCCCCCCCCCCCCCCCTCCGTTGCCCCCTCAGGTGCAGCGGACCATCGCTAAGCAGATCCAGATGGTGCGTCAGATCGGTAAGGGTCGGTACGGGGAGGTGTGGCTCGGCCGCTGGCGAGGAGAGAAGGTGGCCGTGAAAGTCTTCTTCACCCGAGAGGAAGGCAGCTGGTTCAGAGAGACGGAGATCTACCAGACGGTCCTGATGAGACACGAGAACATCCTGGGTACGACCGCATCGCTCGCTTTTACCTTTTACTCACGCGGTTCTTCTTGAAGGGACGGGGGAAGTAGAACGTTAAGGAAAGGATGGTTTGGTTGTGTCGAAGCGTTTGAAGCGATCCTTTTTAAACACCTGTGAGCTCAGAGCGAAGACTCCAGGACTTCAGGACCGATCAATACCTCGATCGATTTTTAATTTAGTTGATGATTTTAAACTAATGACGGCGAGCGCCGTCTGTCAGACTGATGAGACGCTGATGTACTGAAGTCACACTGATTCATTTAGAGGTGTGTGTGTGTGAGAGAGTGTACGAGTGTGTGTGTGTGTGTGTGTGTGTGAGACTGTACGAGTCTGTGTGTGTGTGTGTGAGAGAGAGAGAGTGTACACGGGTGTGTGTGTGAGACTTTACGAGAGAGAGAGAGAGAGAGAGAGAGAGAGAGAGAGAGAGAGAGAGAGAGAGAGAGAGAGAGAGAGAGAGAGAGAGAGAGAGAGAGAGAGAGAGAGAGAGAGAGAGAGAGAGAGAGATTAGCACAAACCTGCATATGGAAATAAAACATAAGGATCAATTCAGGCTAAAAAATACTGTGATATTAATACATTAAAAAAAGAAAATGTTCTACTTGAAAGCAACATTAAAGATGAGGAATTTATTCATTATAATAACTTCACAGTTTTGGGAGAAACGGTCGTGTTGTAGTTGTAAAATAAACATGATTTGTAGTCAAAGAGCAACTTTATTATATATGTAAAGCTCCAGTTGAAGGTATAAGTGATCTTCTGTAGGAGTAAATTAAACATAATAATAATAATAATTAACGAACGCGATACGGTTTCATTTCCTCATCGGCGGAGGTCTGACCTGTCAATCATCTCCCCGCCCCTCCCCCCTCCGCCCCGCAGGCTTCATCGCGGCCGACATCAAAGGCACCGGCGCCTTCACGCAGCTCTTCCTCATCACGGACTACCACGAGGTGGGCTCGCTGTACGACTACCTGAAGACGACCACGCTGGACACGCAGACGCTGCTGCGGCTGGCGTACTCGGCCGCCTGCGGCCTCTGCCACCTGCACACCGAGATCTACGGCACGCAGGGGAAGCCGGCCATCGCCCACCGCGACCTGAAGAGCAAGAACATCCTGATGAAGAAGAACGGCGCCTGCTGCATCGCCGACCTCGGCCTCGCCGTCAAGTTCAACAGGTGCGCCCCACGTGTTTGCGCGTATGCTAAGCTAACTCACCGTATGAAACGACTGTGACCTCATCTCTTGTTGTTGTTGTTGTTGTTGTTGTTGCCACAGCGACACCAACGAGGTGGACGTCCCCCTGAGCACCCGGGTCGGGACGCGGCGCTACATGGCGCCCGAGGTGCTGGACGACAGCCTCAACAAGAACCACTTCCAGGCGTACATCATGGCCGACATGTACAGCTACAGCCTCGTCATCTGGGAGATGGCCAGACGCTGCGTCACCGGAGGTACACACACACACACACACACACACACACACACACACACACACACACACACACACACACACACACACACACACACACACACACGCGGTGTTGTTTAGTGGATGTAGAGACGCAAAAATAAGTCGATCAATTGAAATTTAAGTGTCAACTTTGAATCTTTTCAGTAATTTTTCAAGCAAAAAAAAAATTCTCAGGTGTCTTTATTTAATTTTTAATTTTAATTTTTAGTCAGACATAACAAGCGTAAATTTCTTTGTATTTTAGGATTAATTGAAAATATTTTCAAATTGTATTATTAATTTAATCTGTTTTTGGATCTTGATTAATTATTCAAATGTAAAAAAAATAAAAAATTTAAAGAAATTTCTTCAATTTCAGATTGGATTATTTTCTTACTTTTTTAATAAACTGCAGTAGATTGAATATTTTAAGGTTTTGGAATTTGTCGCACAAAACCAGCTTATTAAAGAAACTGTGAAACCTTTTTTTCACTTAATATTCCCCTTTTAATAGTTAATTCTTTATAAACTAATTGTTTGAGAACGTCAGTTTTCATCCCTAATTTAGTCCCCGAACACATTTCTGTCGTTTCCTGCCAGTGGACGTGGTCTGTTTTAACGCTCAGCTGTGATTGGTCAGTGAAAACATTCAAAGCTTTTATCTTTGGGAGTCAGCGAGCAGAGTCAGCTGCTTTGTTAGATGAAGTGTCGCCTCCTGCTGGTCAGAACGAGACGCTGCAGACGGTCCAGAGCCTCCACGTCCATCCTGACCGCAAGATTATTAAAATATTGCATAGTTAAGTATTTCATCAAATTAAAGCAGTCGCCAGAAAAAGGTTAACCTTTTGGAAACCGTGTGCAAAAATCCTTTTGCTCCAATTTTAAGTCCCAGCATGCCCGATTTAGACAATCTTTTGGCATAAAATGCGTAATATTTTTCCATTTTTGAACCGAACGACCCAGTTTCTTGACTGAAACTCCTTCCTAACAGACCAAGACTTTGTTTTATTGTGATTTTTGTTGCAGATTCTGATTCTTTAGGTCCTAATCTTTCCAAAAAGGTGTCTTATTGACGCTCCAGGAGACATTTTTGTGGAATCTGACTCATATCATGCTGGATGTTCATAGTTTTTTATTCCCAAGACTTTGTTGAACAAATGCACACAATAAACACAAGTATTGGAATTAATTTGGGGTTCCTACAACGACTCAAACACAATTATTTCTGTTTTGATTCTCAGGCATCGTGGAGGACTACCAGCTGCCGTACTACGAGATGGTTCCCTCGGACCCGTCTTATGAAGACATGCTGGAGGTGGTTTGTGTGAAGGGAATGAGGCCGACGGTGTCTAATCGCTGGAACAGCGACGAGGTGAGACGTTGATCTCTTGTCATCTTCCATCAACAGTCCAAAAGCCCCAAAATATTACATTTATTGTGACATAAACCAAAACAAAATGATGTTAAAACAAAATATTTTCATTTATTTTGTGCAACCAACACTCAAAAACTTAACTTTGCTGTCATGAATGATGATCAAAAAGCAATGCAGGTTTTTGGTCCATCATATTATAACTTTAAAAGCCCGAAGATGAATGAGAAAAATCACTTTTACTGAAATATAAAACTGAGAAAAACAGAAAATCCTCACATTTTTTTTCTAGAAAATTACTGAAATTCATAAGAATGATCCTTTTATTATTGTTATTATATTATTAATAAGTATTAATTACAGCAGGATATAGTGAAACAAGAGACATTCGCTTGAAAAAAATATAATAAATAAGTAATTAAATAGGAAAAAATATCATTTAAAAGAAAAACTAGCCACATTTAGCCACAAAATAAAAAGGAAGATTTCCTGACTGTGTGTTGTCGTATTTCCGCAGTGCCTTCGGGCGATGCTGAAGCTGATGTCAGAGTGCTGGGCTCACAACCCCGCCTCCCGCCTCACCATCCTCAGAGTGAAGAAGACGCTCGCCAAGATGGTGGAGTCCCAGGACATCAAGATCTGACCTCACTCCTCCTCTTCCTCCTCCTCTTCGTCCCACACTCAACCTGACCTGCTCAGTGCATCCCCTCTTCATCAGCAGGAGGAGGAAGAGGAGGAGTTGGGAGATAATAATGGACCCATTTCAGGGCTGAACTGTGCGTCTCCTCCTTCCTCCTCCTTCAGGCTGTCTGGAAACAAACTTGGAGTCCTTCCTCCTCCTCATCCTCCTCTTCCTCTCTCCAGGTTTGACGCTTTCTGTGAAAGCCAAACGAGACGATAAAGATGTTGATGGCTGGAAGAGAAGGCGGCCTCTCGATGCTCCTTGTGAATGAACACAGAAATGTTTTTTTTTTTAAAGGACTCTCGTCGCCTTCCTCCACTTTTCAAAAACACTAAAAAAAAAAAAGCCTATTTTATTTTTTTTAACTTTCTCTCCAGGACTGAGTTCTCCTGCCATATTGAAATATATCTCCACTCTAAAAAGTAGAGTTAATTATTAAAACAAAAAAGGTACTATTATAATATGTGAATTTTAATGTGTAAATAAATGTTATGGTTAGAATGCTGCACCCAGTAAAGAGAGGATTTAAATAAAAAAACACCACCAGGACACTTTGCTGCAGTGGTGTCGACGTCCAGGAGACGACGATGGAGTCGCTACGAAGACGTCTACCGTCCTGTCTGTCCGTCTGTCCGTCTGTCCACGTCCTGTCTGTCCGTCAGCTGTTCGTCTGGAGATTGATGTTATAAAGAGGTCGAGCTGCTCTGGTGTCGCAAAGAAATCTGATTGGTTGAGTTGAAACTCAGTGGGCGGAGCCTAGTCTATCAGTGCCAATACAGAGGCTAAGTACCGCCCACTTCCGCTAAGTACCTCCCCTTTCCGCTGTCCGACATGGTTTTGATGCAATTTTAATTTTAAGTATTTTCAGTTTTACAAAATCTCTTTCTTGACGTGTCTTGATGTATCCTTTAAATTTACATTATATGCTGAATTCATGGCACAATTCAAACATGAGCTAAAGATTTTTCCAAAATAAAGTCCTGTATGACTTAAAAAATAGCAATATAACTTGACTTAAAAATTTTAATGTGGTTTTAAAAAAAAAGAGGGAAAAAAGAAGCCAAAGGACACGACTTATTAGGAGGGAAGGGAAATTATTTTAAAAATTAAAATTAACCAAATTAGCGTACAATTGTTCCTATATCAACTTTGGCTCCTCCCACTCAGGTTTCACTCCTTCAATCAGATATTTTTAGGGATTTACCATAGATTTACTTCAATTGTTCTCCATTCTAAGGCATTAAAGGCATTACTTCAGTTGCATTTTTGGGACACAACTTTCTCATTAATATTGTTTGGGAAACCAGTCCAGAACGTGATTAGCCTAGCTTAGCACAAAGACTGGAAGCGAGGGTAAACCGTTAGCTTCGCACTATAAAAATGTATATCTCTAAATATTTTTGGATTGATTAATCTTTCTTTTTTTTAAACTAAATGTAGAAACCGAAATATAACATTAGACATATAAGCAGCAGTTAGCGTTTGAGCTAAGCTAGCAGCGTCCCCCATGCTTACAGTATGTGTGCTAAGCTAGGCTAAACACACCCTGGGTCGAATGAAGCTAACCGATCATACAGTTCACACATTTAAGAGCGGTGGCTTTAGTGTTTTTCTCTGTCATAAATATGCAAAGAAACTCCCCGTATAAGAATAATCTCTAATATGTAAATCTGTATTGTTTTTGTTTTGGTGTTGTTGTTTTGTACAGCATCTAGTTCGGTGCCTTATGAGTTTACCAAGGAAATGAAAAACTCTGTATACAGTCTGTCCAATGTAACGATTTTTAAGTAAATAACCTTATTTTAGTACACAAACTGTTCTTCAAACTGTTGTTTTTGTTGACTCGTGGAGGCAGTAACGGATATAAAAGATGGAAACGGACCATCTGTATTTTTATAAAGCCATTTTGTGATTGAAAATCTGAATATGTTAAGAAATTGAATCTGAAAATAACCACATGGTCAAAAATCTACATTATTATTAATGATTTGGGGCAAAACAATACGTACTAGCAGTATTGTTTGTGATGCCAGGAGAATAAAATTGACTCGGAAGTCAAAGCTAACATTTTCAGTCTATACACCTTCGTACACATTTATATCATGCAGTTGATTTTGTTAGAAAGAGAAGCTTTTGATGGAGAGGAAGAAGTTTTAGGATGTGAGGATTACATTTATGAAAATTCAGAGTCTGACTTTGAAGAGGAGCTCTGACCTCAGGGTTCTTGGATCTGACCCACAAATACAGGCTAAATAACAAATATGAAGGTTAAAATTATAATTTGGATTCCTCAAGTTTAATTGTGTGTAGTGAGAATTAAAGATGAGAAATGAATGAACCAAAAAGTTAAATATATTTACCTGATGCAAGGTCCCTACTTTAAACCTGAATGTCTTAAATCATATATAAAAAAGGTGTTCATATTTTAATTATCTACCCAGATATAAACACCTTAGTTTATAGCTGTTTACATGCAACGACAATCTTATGATTAAATTGATGATTTTATCTGATCTGAGGAATGCAGCATATTGTTTTGACGTAACAGCGCCACCTGCTGGACAAACGCTGAAACTGCAGCAGAACCAGGTGAGTCTGAAAGGAGTTTCCTCAATGAGGACATACTGTGCAGATGAATCTTTTTCCTATAATTAGGAACAAGTGGTATGCAAATGTAAGATTGTGCCTTTTAATACTTGTGCACCAATTCTTCTTGCAATTATTTTTATGGTGAAATTATCTGAAGGCTGACTTGAGGCAAATCCGGTTGTCCATTAATCGTGAATGGATCAATGAGGTATAACGTAATGTTGGTTAAGAAATATGGCACAACCCCAGTATCAAGATTTCCAGCACAATCTCAGACATCTGCATCTTTCCAGTTGCAACATTTGGTTTCTATGAAATAAGGCAAATGTGTGAAGGCTGGAAATGTGATTTGCTTCAACTAAAGACTTAATTTGACAAATGTAGCAGAATATTTTGTTCTGCTCAAAATCAAAGCTACAATATTCAGATTTCCGCTACCATGTTAAAGATATAAACTCTCAATATTTTAAAACCATACAGCTAGTTTGTAAAGACTTTTAGAACAGATCATGTTTTCACAGTTAAATAAAAACTCTTCAGAAGAAACAGTCGGAGTTGTGTCAAAACATTGCCATCTTTATTATGAACACCAGGTCAGTGTCTATTTATCCTCGGGCTTGTTGAAACAGTACGTCAGGCAGCACTTGCCACAGTAGTGACGGTCGAAGTGGCTCGCCATGAAAACACCGGCACCGCACTCGTCAGCGGGACACTCGCGCCTCAGTCGGTGGATTTTACCGTTCTCATCGACCTGGGGGAAAAACAAAAACAGTTTAGAAAGAATAACCTCAGGTTTAATAAGCATTTCAGATGTTGCGTCTTCACTTTGAAGTTTGATATGGATGATTGTTGTAGGACTGAAACTGGTTTGTACCTTGTAGTACTTGAGCACTGCGAGCTTGACCTTCTTCCTCTTGTGCTTGTTCTTCTTGGGGGTGGTGTAAGACTTCTTCTTCCTTTTCTTAGCACCACCACGCAGCCTCAACACCAAGTGGAGGGTGGACTCCTGAAGAGAAGAAAAAAGGTAAATAACAGTCAACAACCGGCTGATAGAACAGATATTTTTCACAAGAGATAAAAACATCCATTTCAAGTGGGATCAGGACTTCTGTCCTCACCTTCTGGATGTTGTAGTCGGACAGCGTGCGGCCGTCCTCCAGCTGCTTTCCAGCGAAGATCAACCTCTGCTGATCGGGAGGGATGCCTGCAGAGCACCAAACACAGGTCAACACATGATACAGATGGAATTAAGTCAATGTAAAACCACTGCAGCGTAGTAAAAATGGGATTTGAGATGTCATTTACGGCGATGACCTAAATGTTTTACAATTAGATACATATTTATGAATATTTACCCCACCAAAAAACATTACTTTTACAAATAGAGACATTAAAACATTTAGCACAATTGGAAGTTGATTCTTACTCAAGATTATTTATTATCAGACTAACAGCTGATCAGGTAGTTGACAGGAAGGACTAGGTTTAAAGGGTGGACAGCTATTTTAAAGATTTAATATTTGGAACAGTTGTGAAGTCAAAGGGGCCTTTTCAAATGTCTTATTGCCCAAAATATATTTAGTTAAGTGGTGGAAGATGTACTTCAGATCAGTTACTTTAGTAGAAGCATGCAAGTAATTAAGAAAATGTGCCAAGTGTTAAAATATCATAAATGTCCCCGGTGTTACCAAACAGATAACGTTTTAAATAAAACAATTTAAGTAACTTACCCTCTTTGTCCTGGATTTTGGCCTTGACATTTTCGATAGTATCTGAAGGTTCAACCTGTAAAAGTAAAGAGAAGATATGTCAGCCATGACACCTTCTTCCGGTCAACGCTGCCATAGCACTTGGTAAGATGTCCCGCAACATTTTTTTCATCAATGTAATGCATCATGGAAAATGTGAGAGGCAAAACGGTCAGTTTACATCTGCACGTGTTTACGGTGTTCTACGCAAGTGCTAGCTTAGCCACTTAGCTGCAACTATAAGCTACATGCTACGACAGTGCACAACGTCCACACCAGCGATGTTTAAATAAGTCTAAGCACCGTAGCAGATGAGTAGTGTATAATGGGGTTTATTATAGGAGTATATATGAGCTTGTTTGACAATTAAGTCAATAAAACTCTAAGTAGCTGCAGCCATTGAACGCCACATCCCTCCACCACAGCCCGGCTAACTCACCTCGAGGGTTATGGTCTTCCCCGTGAGGGTTTTGACGAAAATCTGCATCCTGGCGTTCAACCCACCTACACGGGAAAACACGTAAGACTTATGACTTGTTGCAGATGCAGAAATTTGCTCGTGGAAATCGTTACATTGTGATAAAAGTTCGGTTTAAACACAGAGCACGATCTTACCACAGGTTCACTCGTAATGGCGGATCACGAGAAGAGGGCTTTCGAAAGCGAGCGACGGGGTTTTCTGCCCGAGTTTGCACGGGGTGGGTAGCCCGTCAAGAGTGCCTGAATGAAATTATCAACCAATTTTAGATTTTTTTTTTTTATGTGAGAATTTTTTTTGGTAATAACGTTGGTGTGAACGTAACATTTACTGAGCACAATATACTTTTAAACTGACTTAATAAAATAAAATAAAATACATTTCCCAGTTACACTTTCACTGTAACCATGACAACGCAAATCAAAGTGAGCACCGAAATGATCTTCAAATATGTAAAAGCTAGCTTACGTCTTTTTTTTCCAACCATATCGTTATTTAATTTTTTTTCAGTCTAAATGTATAGTGGAGCATAACTTTTTTTTAAAAAAAGGGAACAACCAAATGCTTAACTAAAAAAATCCATTTCCAGGTAAAATAAAACTAATTACGTGTACAAAATCCTAACTATGTCTGAGCCGCAAAACTCCCGCATTTCATCTTCAAGAACAGAAGAAAGATGTTCAGCGGCGGACATTTTGATTTCCGAGACCACCGAGAAGTTTTTCCAATCTCTGGATGAGTTTATCGAGCAAGAGAAACGGACCCTCGGGTGTCCGGACGAGGGACCGGACGAGCTCCGGTACACCGTCTACCGCCATGTCTTTAACAAGGTATTTTAATAATAATGTAAAGGTCTTTAACGTGAAGGTGTTTTTTTCATGTAAACTTGTTAGATAACTCAACTGTAACTCCTGGAGTACAATTTTCAGTTAATTTGTGCATTTTTAGAGTTATTTGAAAGCTTTAGTCACTTTAAAAATGATTAAAACCTATTATAAAACATACATTATGACATGTTATTCTAAATTAAACCTACCCAGCAGTATATATAGGTGTTGTACCTTTTCCAGTTGCAACATTAAAGTGAGGAACACATGACTGCATTAATTATTATAATCCAATAATATAGTAAATATTATTCTGAAATCGTTTGGTAACCTAAGCATACATTAATGTATGCTAATACTAATACTAATACTAATGCTAATACTTCATTATTGTTACTTTTACCAAAATACTTACAGTACCACAGTCAGTATTTTGGAAAGTGGTCATTGTGATTGTATTTAATGTTTTATGTGAAAATGTGTTTTGTTTCCATAAATGATGACTAAGTACAAAAAGTACAATATTCAGGTATATTCATCATTGATTATAATCCAAGTTCATAACATTTTAAAATGGACCGTACTTTTAGTACTTTAAGTATATTTTGATTCTCATACTTTTTTACTTTGACTTAAATACATTTTTATTTACAGTACTTTTACTTGAAACTTGTGGACATTTTTGAGACTATATTATTGTGTCTGTACCTCTGATTCTGACTCAGCCGCTCTCTTGTTATTTCTCCTCCTCGTCTCGTTTCCTCCAGGTTATTGGCCGAGCGACGGCCTATAAGAAACTTCTGCTGACCATAAAGACGGAGTATGATGATGTAATCAGTGAGCTGCAGAGGAGGGATGAGGTGGCTCAACGAACTCTGGCCTCCTCCACGTCACATGTGAAGTCAGTCATAACCTGCCGGAGACGAGCCACCCACCTGAGAGAGAGGTATGCTATTGTACTATGCTTGTGAGGACGTTTGATCCAAGAGAAGGATGCTTGAGGATTTAAATGTTAGGTCCTGAAAGCCTTGACAAAAGCATCATATCTGTCTATTTAAAACAATATAAAGCTAAACCTTTTTGCATGAATTCCTGATATGACGTCAATGTTTTGAAATCTAGTTTGAATGAGGGATTGTTTCGAGGTTTTAAACACAACTTGCCATCCATTTTCTGACTGCATTCATCTTTTTGACTCTTTCCAGAATCAGCGTCATTCAGAGGGAAACAGCAGAACTTCAAGAGGAGATGAAGAGACAGAAATCATCTCAAGAGCAGAGCACATGGATACCTGGTACCACTGATACTAACACTCAGGCATTTCTTGCTGTAAAGTCAATCAAATGAGCACAAAGAGAGGCAACATGACAACAAACAGACGCAAACACAACTGTGAAGATAAACAAAGAACTACACAAACAGACTACTAAGAGATTATTAGATATAGTGATACAAGTCACAACTTCTTCTCATGGAAAACCAGTCGAGTTGATTAGATCCGTGGCTCGACCATGCATTGGAAATACGTCACAAGAGACACACGTTTACTACAAATAGACACAAAATGATGACTAAGAGATGCAAAACTACTACAAAACGAGTCAAACGAGAGAAGAGACGCTTTGAAAGTGTATCATCTCATTGTAAAACATCCTCGCATCCTTCTCGTCTCCCAGGTTTGACGGTAGCTGAATCAGAGGACCCGGAGGCTCTGGACAGACACCTGAAGCATCTTGAATCCCAGAGAGCTGCTCTTCTGGACAGGAAGAGTCACTGCGTCTCTCTGGAGGTCAAAGCTGAGCTGGACGCCGAGCTGCAGACCGCCAAGGACTACAAAGAGCAGCTGGGCACCAAGAACAAGCAACTGAAACTCCTGTAAGAGCTCTTTAAAGTGTCTCATGTTCAACCCGTTGAAAAGTGTGGAAGCAATTTTGTCTCTAGACCTCTTTTTCCATGAGTTTGAGTCGTTGTAGGAACCCCAAATTAATTCCAATACTTAGGTTTATTGTATGTATTTGTTTAGCAAAGTCCTGGGAAAAAAAGGAAGAAAAAAATCACTTTTAAAAGATATTTTGATCATAACTATGAACATCCAGCATGATATGAGCCAGATGCCCAAAAACGCCTCCTGGAGCGTCAATAAGACACCTTTTTGGAAAGATTAGGACCTAAAGAATCAGAATCTGCAACAAAAATCACAATAAAACAAAGTCTTGGTCTGTTAGGAAGGAGTTTCAGTCAAAAAACTGTGTCGTTCGGTTCAAAAATGCAAAGAATATTACATATTTTATGTCAAAAGATTGTCTGAATGGGGCATGCTGGGACTTAAAACGAGAATAGGGGTTTCCAAAAGGTTAAATGGAGCCGAAGAACTTGTAAAACAAACTTTTCTGTATAAGTTACCACGTTTACATCAGTCATACATCCATACCAGATGGAGGGACGCTCGTTGAGCAGCTGTCGTCAATATTCTCCAAATAAATCAGTTTGTTCTGTATTTTTGTCCGTCTGCAGATACATGCGTTTGAGATTAGTGTCTGACTGGCTGTCCAGCTTGGAGGAAGAGAATCAGCAGGTTCCCCTGGAGGAACTCTTGGGTTCCACACTGGAGAACATCAGACGGATGAGCGGTGAGACAATGCTGCGAACAAACAAAACACTTTGTGATTCATATTCATGGGTTTTATGTGTTGACCTGTGGACTAGAAGTCGACCCGATGACACATGATCACAGCGGCTCATTTGCATAAAGAAATAGAAATAGTAACAGAAGTGAATAAATAAAGAAGAAAATGAAAACATCTCACATTTGATCAAATAATCAATATCTGCATTAATTGTAATATTATCTTATTTTTAGTTTTAACGGCAATGTTATTTATTTATCAAATCGTTTCTGCATATCCAGGTATCGTTTCATAAAGTTCCATCTCTCAGTGTCAATTTATGTTTGAAACAAACAAATATACACACATTCAAGTTATTTCCATAATTATTGAAACCTGTCTTGATATTTTTCCATCACCTCTGAGCCAACACTTAGGCCTAGGTTAAAAAAACAATCTCCCATCACCCCGCAGTCACGGAGGATGAAGACATCGCCATCGACACCAAACTGTTCGAGCACGAAGAGCCGATCGGAGTCGACGAGGCTAAACTCCTGCGAGATTACCTGAACAGGTGCGGCGTTGGCCAGACAAAGTCTTGATGGGTTTATCTGAACTCTGCAGACTCTCTGAAGCGTCTTTCTCCGCCCGCCAGGTTCATTGAGCTCTTGGATTCGGCGCAGTATGAGGAAGCTGCGCTCCTCGCTGCTCGATCTCCTCGAGGAGCCCTGAGGAACCTCGACACCATGGAGATGTTTAAAGGTGGGGTTTTTCTCCTCCTCCAGCCCTCCGTGAGCTCAACAGACAGCGTTTGTTCCTGTTTATTGCTTCCTGTTTGTTGTTAAAACGCGTCTTCCTGCTCACCTGTCTCTCTGCCAGGTGTGCAGGCCTCGCCGGGCTCTCTCTCCCCTCTCTTCCTCTTCTTCGACGCTCTACTGGCGACCGTCCCGGCCGGCGACGAGCTGCCGGCTGCTCTCTCCCTGCAGCTCGTGCTCTGTTCCCTGCAGCAGGGCGCCACGCGGCTCATCACCTACGCCGTCAACAACAACAAGTAAACACATCACGTGCTTTGTATTTTTTTTACCATTAGCTGCTGCTGCTCGGCTCCTAACGGTCTTTTATCCTCGCAGACTGAGCTTCTCCGAGGAATTGGGCGACATCCTGACCGAGCATGCTCAGAAGAGCCCCGGCGTGGCCGACCTGTGTCTGGCGTTGGCCACCAGCGTCTACACGGCCTGCGGGCTGGACAGGAAGACCGCATTGAGCATGTGCAGGAGAGGCTTCATCGACAGCGCGGTCGACTTCATGGACCATTGCCGGGACTTCACAGCTGGTCTGTGTGTGTGTGTGTGTGTGTGTTAGTTTGACTTGTTCGACCATCGCGGTGACGACATTCCTACACCGTGAGGACATTTTTGGTCAGTCGTCACTATTTTAAAGGTTTTGTTTCTACTTTTGATTTAGTTTCAATGGTTAAGTTTGATTTAAAGCGAGAGGTAGGGGCCAGAGAATCACACTGATATTGAATTTAGGATCTTCATGTGTTACTTTTAGATTACTGAGGGAGCTGCTCTATATATTTTAAAAGTCTTTTATGCCTTCAGTCTGTAGAAAAGTCTTTGTATAAAAAGAGGGGTTAAATTTGCACGACTGGAACTTTTTAAACCTCTTCAAAAGGTTTGTCTTTGTCCAAAGAAAGACGGACAAACTTCATATTTAGCGCCAAATTGCACTGTTTTGGTTCAATAATGATCGAGGCTCACTTATGCTGAATCATCGAATCGTTTTTTTTTGAAAAGTGAATAATAGATTTTCATGTTGGAATTACACTTTCAAAAAAAAAAATCTCCATTAAACTAGTTATTATTGAACGAAAAAAGGAAAACATCAACAGCAGCTGATTTGGAAATGTTCATCAAACAGGGTCCTCAAAAATGAAGAAAGACAAATGTGTTTCCTTGCATAACTTATTCAAAAGCGGTTATCTCTCTCTCTCTCTCTCTCTCTCTCTCTCTCTCTCTCTCTCTCTCTCTCTCTCTCTCTCTCTCTCTCTCTCTCTCTCTCTCTCTCAGAGGACTATACGTGGGTTCTGGATCGCCTGCCCAGCATCTCCCTCATCCAGCTGTTGACAGCACCTCAGCAGGGCCGGGCGGCCATCTTGTCAGTGGGCGTGGTCTGTCACACTCTGCTGGCTGACCCTCAGCAGCAGCAGCAGCAGATCGCTCTGCAGCTCCTGGGCAGCTTTGTCAGCAAAGGACGAGGTAAACACAGACTGTCAGCAGGCCCGAAGCCAGCGGTAACACAACGCAGTTCTGGTGCAGTGTTTGTGTCTGTTTGGTAGTTTCCTGACTTGCGACAAACGCTGCCGCAGTGCAATGTTGGCATGAAGTTCACAGATTTTAGTCATGAATCTACAGAAAAACAGAAGTATGCAAGCGCTTTGCTTTCGTTATTTCTATATATTTGCGTATTGATACTTCTGCCTTTTATTTTACCACTCATTCGATCAACAAAGAAGATATTGGCGAGGTTCTCCAACAGAACAGCTGTCATGACATAGCACGGTTGTGGGTATTTATAGCGCCTTAACTACCAGTGCTAACAGCTTGGAAGAGCCCAATATAAATGTGCCCGAGCCCACATACTATATGTTCTGTGCTGTAACAAATGTCCCTTTTTAACAATTATTAATAATCATGTTGCATCAGAACAGGCTTGAAAACATGAGTAATGTAGCTAGATATCAGCTGTAGTCATTGAAAAAAAGGCAGGTTTGATCAATATTAAGACGATACTGACATTTTTGGCCCCAATGTTTGTACTGAGAGTTTTGCGTTTGCTTAATTTTGTACAGTTTTACTCGGTTTTGTAGTTTTCTTAATCTTAATCTGTCTCGTTCTCGCTGTGTGTCCCCGGTTCCTCCGCAGAGGTTCTGATGGAGGTGATCCTGCAGGACAGCGGCGCTTCAGTGGACGTCTGGACCGCCGTGGCGTCTCTGTGCTCTGAGCTGGACCGGGCTGACCTGAGCCGCTCCATCCTGTCCATCCTCCTGGACCAGAGCGGCACCAGGATCCTGTCCCCGGACATGGAGGGAGCCGAGCTCATGGATCACGTCTTCCTTTGAGAACTGAACCTTGAAAAGGTTGAATAATCACAGAAACATCCGTTTTCTCTTCGTATGTGTGCCGGAAAAGCTTTAAAAAAAGTTGTTTCAAACACTTAAGTTCTGGTAGCTGTTGTGTCAAAGCTTAAATAGCACTTTAAGTTTCTGTTTCAGACAAAAAATGTGTTTCCCTTCATCTTTAATATCAGAATCTCTGACGCTCAGATATAAAACCCAAGGATTTGAATGTTTATGTGGTGAAAACCAGACCTAGTCTTGCACAGCCAGACCTATTTCCACATAGCCGTGGCAGCGCTAAAGAAAGGTCCGGCTCTACACATTATCATTCTGGTGCTCCGGCTCATTTGTAGTTCTTTAAACAATCACAATAACAGATAAGAAGGGAGGAAGAAGCTGATGCCAACAGTAAGCTTTAAAGCACAGGCGACATCCGGTTAGTCAGACTATAACCAAACTAAAGTCACACATTGTACAAAAGTAGAACGGCAGAATGATAGAGCACAACATTTGACCTTTTAGGCGTAAATGTTCACACATCTGATCCCTCAGCTGTCGAGGAGACCTTTGACCTTCAGTTAGTTTCAGTGAGATGACTCAGGGAAAAAATCTGAAGCAGTGGCGGCTGACAGCCAGCAGGTGGCGAACAGATTCACAAACTCAAATGAAAGTGGCCTTCAGACATTCACGCAGGAGTGGAGCACTTTGAAAGCAAGGAAGCACAACTTGTTAAAATTATGTTCCTAATGTTGCCCTCTTGTAGATCACTTATTTATCTCACCTATGAACATGCAGCATGATATGAGCCAGATTCCCCAATAAAAACGCCTCCTGGAGCGTCAATAAGACACATTTTTGGAAAGATTAGGACCTAAAGAATCAGAATCTGCAACAAAAATCTCAATAAAACAAAGTCTTGGTCTGTTAGGAAGGAGTTTCAGTCAAGAAACTGTGTTGTTCGGTTCAAAAATGCAAAGAATATTACGTATTTTATGCCAAAAGATTGTCTGAATGGGGCATGCTGGGTATTAAAATGAGAGCGGGAGGACTTCCAAAAGGTTGAAGCAGGATTTATTACGTTTTACAAGACATGAGGGCAGAAACTCAGAGGTATAAATATACTGGTTATATATAATAGTGTAATAATAGTTTAACATTACTGTGATAATGCTTAAATATAATGCAAAATGCTGAGGCTCCACATATTTCTTTATGGCTTTGAAAAGTTATGTATTATTTTGAAGTTATCTTTGCTAATATGTTTTGTATTTCTTTCCCCGTCTATTCTTTTTTTTTTTTTAATGGTATGAAATGAAACACAATTTCGAAAATATTACCAGCCCAGCGCTTGTACAAATACATCAAGCGTAGCAGGTTTATAAAGGACACACAAAATAATTATATAACTTCTCAAACCGAACCAACGCCCTCGCCGCTGGCTGATAACATCTATTTTATTAAAGGTGTTTACAGCCGCGGACAATCAGACAGCGAGGCTGTAAATCACTGCTTGCAGTGTGTTTAAGGAGGCAGATAACGGGCAGGTGCATGGAGGGTTCTCTCTCCAGAGCCCATATCAGATGCATCCTGTAGAACTGCATCTGTGAGCAGTGAAGAAGTCAAAATACAAACACAACTGTTCAAAAACAGTCCGTTACAAGGTAAAGTCTTGTGTTTGAAATCCCTTGTTCACTAAATTAACTCCTAAATCTCAGAGGATTATCATAATGCACTAATCTTTAACCCTTAATCTATCTAACATAACCCCAGTTTAACTGTAATCTGAACCGATATGTCCTCACAAGATCAGCAGCATGCGCTCGAGTCCTCACAAGTCCGACTAACCCGACGACACACACACGCTCAGCAGGTCAAACAGAAGAGGCTTTGTGTCGGCCGTAGGCCTCAATCTGTGTACGAAGCTACACACACACACACACACACACACTGAGCAAACACACTCCCACTAGTCTATAAACTGAGGCTGACTGTTTACCCAGCATCCTCTCTGTCCAGCTCTCCACGTGTTCTCTCTCTGCTCGCCTGTAAAAAAGGAAAGAATCAGGAAATGAAGCTGGTTTTTAGCCGTGAAGTCTCACAAGCGCTGCAGTCGGGAGGTGATGCAGAGTTTATCTTTTGATCAGCGGCGTGGGAACGCTGGCACGCCGCCTCGCAGCCGCCTCGCAGCCGCCTCGCCAAACCGGTTTTTAAACCTCGCCGGTCCTGTTGGTGCTCGTCCTTGTTCACACACCGCTGGAGTCAAATCACTCAACAATGAACTGAACTTTCATCCGACAACAACTGGAACATCACACCCGAGAAAATACACGTTTCATTAATATACCGTACCGATCCTTTGCCAACCCGAGTACACGGTGGTACTGCAACTTTTACTGAAGTCAATGATCTCAATACTTCTTCTACCGTTGATATACTTGTGTTTTTAGCACAACATTTCATTAAAAATGTTCTTTGTAACAGTTCCTATTAGAAGAAGGAAAAGAGATAAAGATACGAAGATCCAGTGCTGACTCACAACCGCCTGGCTCCATTAACAGCCTATTGATCTCCTGCACTGTGTGTGTGTGTGCGTGTGTGTGTGTGTGTGTGTGTGTGTGTGTGTGTGTGTGTGTGTGTGTGTTTCTGTGTGTGTGTGATGCTGGTCCGGCATGACACAGCTTCTTTGGTTTCAGAAAATGATCTTCTTCTACTTCTTCAGAGAAATAAAGTGTTTAAAAAGCCTCTTGGATCAGCTATGAAATGCATCACGGCAGAAACATCATGAATCTGAGTAAAACAGGGACAGGGAACATTTCAATGAATACTTTTACTTCAACTACAATGACCTGATAATACTTTTTATACAGAGTTTAGAGTGGTTATAGGTACTTTCACCACTTTTGTAAGATCCTTAGAATAATCAATGGGCCATATAAATACACTTGGATGTCACCCTCGCATGTAATTGGGTTAATTAACATACACACACACACACACACGTACACACACACATCATCATCATCATGTCTCATGCCTCGCCACGCCTCATAAATAGAAATATTTCCCATCAGCCAGCTCTGCCGAGTATTTTCCACCAAACCAACAGCAGCAACACCTTTAATCCATGGAAACATCAACTGGAACCAACACACACAACATATGCCCATTCCTGATGTAATGCGCTCAGTCAGGAGGCTGCGTGTGTGTGTCTGTGTGTGTCTGTGTGTGTGTGTGTGTGTGTGTGTTATAAATACTCGGGCATCAGTAGAAAAAAAAAGAGAAAAATGCTGTGTAATCCCCCCTCTCCCTCATCTCTGTGCATGTGTGTGTGTGTGTGTGTGTGTGTGTGTGTGTGTGTGTGTGTGTGTGTGTTCATGTACTTTTTTGGGAGTACATTTGAGTGTTAGACCTTGAAGGTGAGGACATTTTCACCGTCCTCACCGCTTCTGTTTGAGATTAAACACCTGGGTTTGAGGTGAAATGGCTGGTTTGATGCATGCTGGGAGTTCATTCTTCAGTTAAAAACCTGAATATTTTTGGTATTTTACAGGCAATTCACTGTAAAGCTGCCAAAACTAGTAATGAAGAAAGAAAAGGAACAGACATAAATCAATAAACTATCTCAATCCTAAAGAGCAGAGTAACACTTTTCTCCCTGTTGATGCGATTCATCCTAAAAAAAAAAAAAAAAAATCTGACAGTGTAGGAAGAAAAAGAAGAGCACAAAAACAATTTAAGTTGGGACACAGTTTTGTAACTCATAATTACAAAATGATTCAAATATTTGTACCAAACAACCTGAAAGACGTTCGTATAGAAGCAAAGACTGAAAATGTGCTGCAAGTTAGTTTAAAAAAAGTGGTTTTTTTTGTCGTTTTTGTCTTGGTCATACTTTTTTTGTTGTTGTCATAATTATGTTTTTTTTTTCTTTTGTCAACTTTTTTTGTCAAAATTATGAATATATATATATTTTTTGTCATACTTTTTTGTCATTATGAATATTGTTTGTCATTTTATTTTTGTTGTTGTCATAATTAAGATTTTTTTTCTTTTATCAACATTTTTTGTCATAACTATGATTTTTATTTTGGTGTCATAATTCTGAATATAGATTTTTTTTATCATCATTTTGATTTTTTTTTTAGTGATACTTCTTTTGTCATAATGATTTTTTGGTTTTATCAACTATTTTTGTGTCATAATTATAAATATCTATTTTTTTGTCAACTTTTTTTTGGTCAAACTTATTTTTTGTTGTCATAATTTTGGTCATACTTTTTTTTATTGTTGTCGTAATTATGATTTTTTTTGTCAACTTTGTTTTGGTCATAATTATAAATACAAGTATAAAAATGTCGCCTGTGACTTTATACAATATATTATATCACTGGGTCATTATTAGAAGTTGAATTAAAATACTCAAGTACAGCACAAGTACCTTAAATGTACTGAAGTACAGTTACGTTCCAGCACTTGCTCCATACACCATGAACAACATATAAACAGTAAATTAATATGTATTTATGTATTTATGTCTCCTCCTCTCTGGTCTTGCCGGCGTCTGTCAACTTCCAGCGAAACACCGTAAACAGTTCAAACCTGTTGCAGAGCAACCGAGCAGCTGCAGCATCCCAGCCTCAATGCTGCATGACTAAAGATATCTCTGTGTCAACACACACACACACACACACACACACACACACACACACACACACACACACACACATATTCACCATTAAGTTTTCATTTGCATATGTATTTATGTATAAAGTATGTCAATGTTGAGAATCAAAGATACATTGTGAATTCAGATTATTAACAACATATAATCAACTAATAACGTATGATTTCAAATCTAGATTAACCTTTTGGAAACTGTGCGTGAAAATCCTCCCGCTCCAATTTTAAGTCCCAGCATGCCCCATTCAGACAATCTTTTGGCATAAAATACGTCATTCTTTTTCATTTTTAAACCAAACGACACAGTTTTTTGACTGAAACTCCTTCCTAACAGACCAAGACTTTGTTTTATTGTGATTTTTGTTGCAGATTCTGATTCTTTAGGTCCTAATCTTTCCAAAAAGGTGTCTTATTGACGCTCCAGGAGGCTTTTTTGGGGAATCTGGCTCATATCATGCTGGATGTTCATAGTTATGATCAAAATATCTTTTAAAAGTGATTTTTTTTTTTGCAGATATACATTTTTTCCCAAGACTTTGCTGAACAAATATATACAATAAACACAAGTATTGGAATTAATTTGAAGTTTTTATGACGACTCAAACACAGGGAAAAAGAGGACTGGAGACAAAATTGGTTCCACAGTTTTCAACGGGTTAAAGTAATAAACACATGAATGCATCAATAATTATAATCCAATTATATAATATATCATTTTGAAATAGGCCGTTCTGCAGGATGAGTACTTTTGGGTACTTTAAGTATATTTTGATACTGTTGTACTTTTACTGAAGTAAACTATTGAATCCAGGACTTGTAACAAAGTATTTATTAACTGTAACATGTACTAATTCTCTTAAAGTGAAAAATATGAGTATCTGTGTTAAAAACTCACTTTGACACAGAGCCACTGTTTCAACATGAACTCTGGAGGCCGAAACACACAGAAAAAGATGTTTCCAAAAAGCGCTGACGTTGCTTCTGAGGTAGAAGCGACTGCAGCGATGACCTCATCTGATGGGAGTGTAACCGGAGTGCTTGATAGAAGGTGTGTGCAGGAACAAGACACGGGCGCTCACATCATGTGCAGTGACTCACCACCGGCCGACAGCGACTGCTGCAGCATCCTCCAGTCAGCTGACTGCTGTTTCCAACACAACACGCTGCACGACAAACAGTCTGCTGCAACACGGAGGCAACACCACTGCCATGTGTGCGTCCTTTTAGAGCCACAGATCAAGTCAGACAACGCCAGCGCGACTACACTTCATCTCCTGCTAATTTATTCCTCGTTGTTTCCATGTTTTTTCAGTCCTCCGCCTGCTGACACACTGTTGCATCACTCCATCACATCAGTGTGCATAACCAGCCTTTTCTATTGTTGTGTTGAGTTGGCCACGCCCATCTACACCCGATTTTGAGCCTCACATCTGCCTCCAGGGTTTTGACCTTTCTGCTTTGCTTCAGTCACGTTGACTTGTGCACATTCCTGTGTCACCCTCTGTGGAAACGTGTTAGGAGCACGGAGGCAAAGTGGGCAGAAGTTTGGATTTTTAATGTTTTATTTTCATGATGAATGAAACGTTCCTGAATACAGGAATCCCCTGACTGATTGATGCTCGACTAAAGGGCGAAGAGTTCCTTATTTCTTTGTGTTTATGTCCGCCTGAGTCCAATATTCTCCTTTTTGTACCTCTGTTTTGGTTTCCACCAACTTCTGAGAGAAGTTTCGGACTATTTGCTAAATTATCCACTATATGTTCACCAGCGAGTGCCGCAGCTCAGAGTGGTTTCCTGTGTCTTTATTACAGTTTGTTTGTTTTTGGTCTCTGAACGTGACACTATGACAGCAGTGAGAGTCAACCAGAGCAAGGAAGTAAAAAAACAAAAAAGAAAGAGAAGAAAGGTGTAAAATTGAGCTGTTTAGACCTTCAGACCTTGTTAACATGCTCACAGTTTCCTCATCACGCTCTGCGACATGAATAACCATGTCGAGAGAGATGACAGAGACATGGAAGCCCCCACCCCAAAGAATATAAATAGAAAAATCTGTCAGCATGTTGGCTTTCATTTCCTAGTGTCTTTAAATAAAATGTCAAACTTAACTGAAACCATAACGGTTTTTAATGCCTCTGCGTATTAAGTTAAATATGTTTATTTCTACTTGAATTGCACAATTTTAGTTTCCCAGCGCTGTGAAACTTCAAACCCTGAGGCCTCAAACTGTCCTAACTTTCAGACTCTCTCAACTAGTTTCAATATTTCCAAGCTTTCCGATTCTGTCATTTACGTTTCTCTCTCTGAGAAACGTTTCTTCATGGTTTAGAAAGTTAAAAACATGTGACTCACCAAACGGTTTCCCCTTCGCTACTCAAACCTAAACTATGTCACAATGAAGTTCATTGTTTCTAGCTCAGCGACCAAAAAACAATTGTTCTACAGAGAGCAGGAGGCTAAACACCCTTCCAAAGTTCAACATGTAACCGTGAACCTAAAGACAGTCGATTCCCCTCTTTTTATCTGCTGATGGAGGCCACAAAGGGTTACCGAGAGCTCCACAAAATGTCCAGTAAGTGCCAAATTCCCAATAGATCAACCAGAAGATCCATTAAAATCTAACACCGATTAGAAACATTCCAGACGCGTCTTCCTCCCAGAGCAACGGCGTGTCGGTTCGTCTCTCAATACTTCCCCTTTGGTATGAAGGACTGAGTCAAAATAGACAAGAGTGTGAGTTAATGGTAATAAAGGAACGTCTCACCCAGAGCAACAGTGAGGCTCATTCATAGTTATAGTTTTTGGACAACAATGGAGCTCTATGGCACAGAGGAGGAAGAGAACTGAGGCTCTGATACACACACAACACTTGTTCCTCGATACATCCAGTGTTGGTTTGAGTCTGTGCATGAAGAGACATGTTAAATATCAGCAATCTGAAGCTGTCATATATATATATATACTTATGTATATATAAATACACTTTTACATTCACGTGTTATATATAGTACTTGACCTATATCATCAGTATGTGGTGTAACTTTATACATCTCAAACTGAAGCTGAGTCTGTCCCCCCTGCTCTTCTACTGATTCATGCTCCTCACACACACACACACACACACACACACACACACACACACACACACACACACACACACACACACACAGAATGAATCTTTTACTGTGACCCTCTGACTTTTCCCTCAAAAGCCATCATAAGGTCAATGTTTGGGTTTAGTTCTGGGAGGAACACACCTCGTCAACTTTCGGATGAATTCTCATACAAATAAAATCGTTGCACAGATTAGTTTTAATGACTCGGGTGATCCTCTAATTTTCCTTGTGGTGCATTCAACAGTTTGACTTGTTCTGCAACTTCTACTGAATTCATATTTTGTGCAGGAATCATGATCTCCAGAGGAGGAAACCTGATGACATTTTACCCCCTAGGTAACTAGAGACTTTAAGTATACGTTGTTGATAATACTTTTGAGGTGTGACTTTTACTGAAACCATGTTTAAATCATGACATTAATGGAGTAAAACTTCTAAATACCTCTCTCAGTACTGCCTGTCTTTGTGTGACACGTGTTGGCTGCACAGTAGTAGTAGTAGAAGGAAGGAGGGGGGTACTATTTTTAGGTTCTTGTACTTTACTTGAGTCATTCCATTTGAGCTACTTTATACTTCCACTCTACTACAACTCTACATTGATTTACAACATTAACTGTTGTGTTTTTATGTGATAAGTAGATTATGCAAATAATCATGTACTTTTATTTGCAACTGAGTATTTACATTGTTATATTGCTTCCTTTACTTGCAACACTACTTAAATTCAATCAATGAGTAATAATCAAATCATTGTCAGAACTACGCACCAATGCATGGATGTTTCAATACTTTCATGGTTGATTATACTTTTAAAGTATGACTTTGCATTTTGGTAAGGTTAAACGTCTGCGTGCCGTCCAGGCCACCGTATGACATGTGTTGGCAGTACAGGAGCCAGAAGGAGGAAAAAAAAAAGAAAAAAGAGTAGGTTAAAGTTATGTAAAAAGCGCCCTGCTGGAGTTATGTCACAGAACAGACTGAACTTCATGCTCCTAAATTTTAGAGGAGGTGTCCCATTACACCTCCACTGTGCTGGGCGGGGTCCGCCTCTAACATAGACGTGCTCTGATTGGCCAAAGGTCACGTCACTCAGGGGTCAACCCGCATGTAATTGGTCAGGAGAGTTCCCTTTCCACTCCTTCTCAACTTCACAGTTCATCCGAGACTCGGGTTCGACTCAACTGTCGTGTGGCGCACTTGTCCAACTCTATCCGGTGTCACGAGCAGACGTACCGGGAGAGAGTTACCGGTTTCGCAGCTTTCCCCCCATTCCCGTCTCACCGGCAGAAGTTAGTACCACGAGGAAAACCGAGCCCCAAAAACGAACTTTTTTTTCACCTCGGAAGACAGTTTGGGGATAGACAAGAACTAAACAAAAAACTAAAATGGCAGACCACGTCTCTTCCACCACTCCTCTGTTCGGTAGGGAGGCGCACCACTACGAGGCCGAGCCGGACAAGCCCGTACAGGACCACTTCAGCATGGATGATATTGTGGACTTGGTCGGCGGGGCTCAGGACGCCTTGGACCGTCACTTAGCTGAAGACAATGAGGCGCTAGAGTTCACAGAAGAGGAGCCAGTAACGTTACCAGAGCCTGTCCGCGTTTGGGACCCGGTGTCGGTGCCAAAGATAACAGAACCGGAGCCAGACTCCACCAGCTTTTCTTTCGTTCCCGACGACATCCCGCCTTTAATCGCCAAGGAGCCCAAAGAAGTTTTCGCCCCGAAAGTCCAACCCGAGTCTTCACAGATCGAGCCGGAGCCACAGGCTGAACCCGAACCTGCCCCGGAGATCGACGCCCTCCCAGCGGCTGAACCCTGGAAAGCAGCCCCAGCTTCCGCAGAAGCAGCAGAGCAACCTGCGGTGACAGAGGAAGCACCAGCTCCAGCATCTTGTGAGTGTCGAATCTAAAACAACGTGTCTTAACTTTATCCTATGTTTTTATTTAGCGAGTTTAATCTACTTAAAAACAATATATACATGTATTTCAACTGTACGTTATGAGTGAGATTTCGTTAAAACGGTTTTTCTAACGGTTAGTGCACGTTATGTCGAACGTTCCATGTGAACGACCGTTAGCATAGTCTGCTCGTCCACACGCCGGAATGGAGATAAATAAAAACGAGGGGCGTGGCGGCACATGTATGTCCTTTTTAAACCAACTGTAATTCCAGTTAAAGTTTAAATCCTATTGAAACCTTCGTGAACGTGTTTATGCTCCCCCGTGACAGTGAGGTTAGCCGGTTAGCGGGCTTGTGGTGCTCCGGGGAGCGGATTCACCGTCAAGCTAACCTGCTGTCTGACAGCCGGAGGTCCTTTTTTTCCGGGGCTAGGACGTTGAAAAAAATAACACACACACACTTTTAACCAGACGTGTGTTTCTGGTTTAATTAACGGGGGCTACGCCCGGTATTTTTGTTCAGATTCCCGGTGAATGAGCTCAGAGGTTCGCCCAGGTTTGTGTTGGGGATGTGCGGCCCACCTGTTTCGACACACGGCAGGAGGCACACTGTGTCCTGTTGCCTGGATGAGGTGGCACTATTGCACCATTCTTTTAAGCCTTCAACGATGTGCTGACAACTCGGTCATTTTACATCAGCATGAATCGTGTTTTATTGAACACTTCCCGGGCACACATGTTACGTATTCCACGGTTATACTTGTCATTATTGTGTCGGGACGGAACGTCTGCTATGTGCCTCGACCCGCTGTTGCTAGCATCGGATAATTCCATTATCGGACACAAGGCGTTTTTTCCGGTTTCTGTTCAAATAAAAAAGGGATGTAACTGAGCTGGAAGGGTGTGTAGGCACCGGGTATCATTTCTCTGCTATACAAAGCTCAAACACATGGCAAACACGACCGATAGTGTCAGGTTTTTCTCGCCCGGTGTCAGGTTGACTTCAGCAGGCTAACGCCAGGACGTGATTGTTCACACATGTGAAAAAAAAATAATATATATATTTAATTATTTAAATAGCAAGGATACCGCGTGGGGTTGACTTGTATATCTTGGCGGATGAGTAAAATAAGGTAAAATGCGACACACGTTGGGGGAGGTGAGGACCCGTCCGATAATGGACGCACCGATCCGTTAGCACAGCACGGTTTACCGGAGCTGTAACCCAGAGATTAGTCACAACAAAGGAATCCGCTCCGCGTCCACTCCCTGTCGGTCTCATGGCTTTTCCATATTATTTCCAGACTAACCTCAAAGCCTTCAATTCGGTGTTATGTGTTTTGCCCTGTTGCCGGCTATTATCAGCCATTCAACCCCCCTCCTTCTCTTCTCTTCCCTCCCCTCTCTCCATCTCCACCCAAACCAACACCCTAAATCCGGAAAACAATTTAGCCAGTGAGGCCTGCGAGCCTTCTCGTGTCCCCTCTTTGCTGCTATTACAGGTCTGAATGATCTTTTGAATGAAGTTGCATGTTTGTAAAGTTTGGATTTCATTCCAGTAAGTGTTTATTCTGAGCTGTTGTTGTTGTTTATTGGGTATGTGGCAGATAGCAGGTTAACAGGCCCGTCTTGCCTCCTCCACTGGCAGCAGAGAGACAGGGTGGGGCTGCTTGACAAGGCCTATTTAGGTGAATAAGCCATAAGATCCAGTTTAAAGTCACAAGATTGAACAAAAGACTAAAAGAAATGATTTGTATTTTCCCACACTTAAGGATAATAACTGAGTCATGCCAAAAAAACTGAGAATGTGTCAACATGAGATGCAAATGCTGCATCCATCGTTTTTTTTTTTTGGCCACAAGGGGCCCTTTTATTGTATCATGAACGCTCTTTTTAACCTCATTTTATTTTACAGCATTATTGTTTCTATTCATTAGTATACAGTTTATACTAAGTTCCTGTCTGTCCTGGGCAGACAGGAACTTTGGGAAGAGAAACAGAGGGATTTTCTGCCACCGCGAAATGCAACAATTTTGCTTATTGGTTATTCATAAGTATGTTAATTAATTAATTAATTTCCTCCAGCATCGCACCTGGGAGGATTTGCTACTATTCTCTGTCTCATGTGACAGAACATTTTGCATTTTGGGGCTTTTTGGCAAGGCAACAGTGCACGCTTAAGGAAATGCTACTTGACATTTTTCACTATTTTATAACTTTTATGGACCAAACGATTGGCTGTAAGTGGCAGCCATCACGCTGGACCCTGATTTAATTTTACTGGTAGCAAAACTGGAAGCTTTCAGATTGGGCATTTTTTCATTTAAAAAAATAAAATCAGATAGTTAATAAAATGTTTTTTTGTGCAAGTGTTGGATGTTTTTTCTTTTGCAAAACAATAGGTAACATTTGAGAACTTTTGGTAAATTCAAAAAGGGGTTTTTGTGGAAACATGTTCTAAAATTGTTCTCAGTAAGGAATCGTTAATAGTGGAGCATTCAACTCTGTTGATTTGAAGCGATATGAGTAAGCGATTATTCATTTAGGTCATATTTAATGTAAAAACAACAACAGCATTTGCTGCTTTTCATTTATCAAGTTTGATAATGCTCAATTAAAGGCAACAGCCAGATATCACTCCACACACTTCTTTCATCTAGAGCCTTTAATCCCTCTTCTCTTCTCTGTACATGACTCTTATTCTATGAGCCCAGCTGTGACTTAACACCACACATATCCATTGTCGTCACCTTTTTAAAAAAAAAAAAAAAAAGTCAACCCTCAGTATGTCCGACAGCGTGACTGGCGGGATGCTTAATCAACGATCTCCGCCGGCCTACATCTTATTATAGTGTCACCTACATCCGTCGTTGTGTATTTGCGAAGCGCTTGTGATGTGGTCAGGTGGATTAATTAAATGGAGAGGGGGAGTCAGACACACAAGTCACGGAGGCTTAAAGCTCAGTGTGTGCTGACTAGTGTTGTTGTTTTTCTCTGTATCCTGGTGAAGGCTTCACTGAAGTGGGCTTCAGAGTCAGGCCCTCCACCCAAATTAGCACACCAGGTGGCTTCTGTCTGTTGTTTTGACTCTGACAACGCAGCAGCTGGCTTTAAGGCTAGAAGCGAGTCAAACTAAAAAACAATGTGACGAACCACATGTTAATCTGTTTTAAATTCTTGCCTTTTATCGCTGTAATGAACAGATATATTTCCACAGCTGATGATACCAAGCCATGTTGTGCTGATTCATCATATAAAAGCTGATTTTATTATTATTACTTCTCTTGTTCCAGCGAAAGAATGGTCTCACATGATGTCTTTGAAGTGTTTTTGTGTGTTCAAAGATTGCTTGCGTGTTACAATTTGGTCGAAACACCAGCTTGTTGTTTGTGAAAATTACTGTTAAAGAGCAATACTGATATCTGAGAGTAAAAAAATAAAGAAGTCTAGTATATAATCAATAAACATTTTGGATGATGGTCCTTTTAAAAAAAAAAAAAATCTGATTCTGAAAGCGTAGTATGTGTCGTAAGTGGAACAATGTACAGCGTTAATGTAATGAGACACTGTCTCTGAATGACCTCAGACATATCTGTGACATTTCTTGTTACTTATCGATCGTTCTATACTGCAAACCGATGCCTCTATAATTGAATAAAAGCACATTACTCGCAGTACAGAGCTGGTCTCATCATGTGGTTAGCCTAGCTTAGCGTAAGAGACTAGAAGCAGGGGGGAGAAGCAGCTAGCCAGGCTTTGTCTTGACTAATTTCTCCGTCGCAGCGATAGGAAAACCAGAGATTGAGATTATACATGGAAATCAGACTCGGCGCTGTTTAAATTGTGGTTGAAAACTGATTTAAAATGTGACTGAACTGCTGACATGATCTTGTTATAAAACCTGTTACATGGATGGATGTCTGGACGGCATGCAGTGAGGTTTGGTTTTAGCTGGAGGCCAGTTTTTCTCTCGCACTGTCGTGCCTGCTGACGGGAACACAACAGATAAAAATGCATGCAACAAAGCTATATTAGAATACACAAAGTTCTGGTTTTTGTGTGCGCTTTCCTCCATGAGTCTGAGACAAATTGTGCAAAACTTTTTTGCAGAACTGTTTGTTTTGTAGATCATAGAGAGACTGCTGCAGAGGCCATGAAATCAAGTGTCATCGCAGACATTCCCTGCATTGATTAACTGCCTTTCTAAATGATTGAAAACGGACGTGGTACACACTTGTGTATTTTAAACCAGCAGGATGCAGAGAACCCGTACATTGAGTTCTTTAGTGTACAAGATGGCAGCAGGTGAGCCGTCGGTCTGAAGTCGTATATCAGTGGTGAGCCGTAAAGGCATTCTTCAAGATACTTATAGCTCGAGGAGGAAACGAATACCTCAGCGTGGCGACCGAGGCAGATAAACTAGCAGTAAGATAGTTGACTATCTCTTTTACATTCTTTGTCAGATATTGTTGGGCACTTGAGAAGAAATTTGTGACTTTGTTTTTAATGATACTGTGAAATATTCATCTCTCTTTAAGGGGAGAGGTAATGTTTTCATGTTTATTTGTCCTCCAGAATCCTTGAATCGACCATTCTAACTCGCGGTTAGTTCCAGTGTCAACTATACTATAACATTTCAACGGCTGCAGCTGCCTGCCGCGGGTTTGAAGTGTCGACAGCCAGACGAAGTGTGTATTGTTCCCAGCTATGTTTAAGGCGACATGTGATGTTGGCTCTAATCTGGTAACATTTCCTAATGCTGGCCCAGTTACTGTTGTACGTAGTCTAAATCTAATAACAGGATACACACTCCGGATCTTTGTCTCATGACGCTCAACAATATGCTTCTGACGTCCTGTAGCAGACTTAAATGCTTTGTTCAGAGTCATCCTTTCACATTCAGACAAAATGTCATAACTCAGCTTTAGATGTTGACATAGATTATATTTTTGGATCTCTTTGGTTCCTGTTTAATCTGATGTTTGATAAGCTTACAACTTGTTTATTATTAAACCTGTCTGGTTTGATCTTACAGGTCTTCTTCATGACGGGAACTTAAACCTTGACAGCAGAGGTAACAAAACAAAGCGGCCTCAAATAAAGAATCAGTTTGGTCAAATGATTACAATAATATTTACATTTTTCGAAAACTTCTAATGAACTTGAATCCAATAAAACCACTCATCAATTTACGATGCGCTTTTGCTTTTAATTCATGCCAATTTTTCACTGATTGTCAAAGTTTGATTTTATCCCACACTCCCACATATGATGAAACTTTGATCATAGTGGAGCGTAAATGAGTCTCCCACCAGTCTTTATTTTAACGCTCGGAGCTGCTCAATGCAAACCGAGCTCTCTCCCATCTTCTTTGCCGATCTAGTGCCTTGCTTGAGAGCACTTCCTCGCTCCTTGTCACTTCTTTTTTTCCCACTTCTAATGACTTCAGGGGCTATTAGGCCTCAGGGAAAGCACTTCTGTTGTGCTTAAAGGAGAGGTGGCTGTAAACGGAATTATTATGTTGTAAATACAAAAGTAAAAAGCTGTTGACGTTCTGGGTGGAACGCCTGACTAGACAAACGTTCGTTTCTACTTACAGATGTGAGCGCACATATTTTCCACATTTTACTTCTATATTTTTGTGTCGAAGAGTTTATTTTCTCCTATCCGGTTTGGTTCCACCCAATATGTCGAAGAATAAACCCAATACTGGCTCTTACTGCTCACTTAATTTAAGGAAAGACGTCTAACCCACGTCAATAGTGTTACTTTTCCCTCGTCAACGTGGCTTTTTTTAGTAATCCTAAACCGACTTGACATCAATCCACCACCACAATTCAGGAAAATACCATAGAAACCAGGTTTATATCCAGCCAGAATGTTTCTCAGGTTAGAAAACTTTGCAGGTGAGCTGAGCTCTTTTAAATTCAGTTTTGCTTTGAAATTATTCCCATCCAAAAATTGGTATTGGTAATTTCTCGAAATTTGGTGCTGGATTCTTTTCATTTCTTTTTTTTGTTTGTTTGCTGCAACATGCAGTTTTGTTAAATTGGTGAAGCATTCCTCCTTAATGTGATTTTAACCATATGTTATTTGGTTAAACTTTTAGAGCTCAGGAGGAAGTTTCCTCACTCTGGGAACATCTCCGAGGTCATGTTGACAATTCCATAACTGTTGAAAGTAAAAGTTTCAAATTTTAATTTAGATCACATTTCTGTTTCATAGCTTGTCTTGTATGCCGCTGTGCCCTCTTGTTGCTCACTTCTGGGAAATTCCAGTTATCATAATCACTTCCACTTGATCGGAGGGGAATTATTTCTCTACTCGCGTCTCCTTGCGACGGTTGTCCTCTATTGTACGCTTTCAGTCCTTTATCTCTCTCCAAAGCAAGCTGTCGTGTTCGTTTGGTCTCGCTATGACACCGATGCCCTGTCCTCCCCCTAACTACCGAATGAAAACCCTTTAAACAAATATTCACATACCTGAGAGAGAACTGGTTGAGTAAGCAACGTAAACATACACCATCGCGTTCAACAAACAATGCTGTTTAAAAAGGTATAGCCAATGTTTTTCTGGGGAAAAGTATTTTTACAATTGGGTGAAGAATGTCCTGCAGGGACCTACATGTCTCTCTTTTGGGTTTCTTGAACTCCACTCAAAAGCTCTAATTAAGACGTTCCAGCTGAAATTTACTAACATGGAGCCTACTATTATGTTGGTTTAGGGACCTTTTTTCCACGTTAGGCTTTGGACATCGCAAACGGCGTTCCTTGATGATGAAGATGCTCTCCGTCGCTCTCCCTGGTCGTTTTCTTTTCTGGGCTGACTAAACTTTCTGCTTCTTTCTCTTGTTTCCTCCACAGATGTACCTTCTCTTTTTAAAGCTCAGCTTCATCCTCTGATGCAATTCCCTGCAGGCAAGTTCTCTCTGCTCGCTTGTTTCCCCACGTCCTCCTCTATTATTTTCTTTCACCACTTCTTTAGTTCACTTTCCCTTTCCTTTTTTCAATGATGTGGCAAAAATAACCCTTTTGCATGCAAGAAGTTGTAGATTTTTGTCACCTCCTTATAGCATTTACTGTGGATGCGTGTGGGTTGATATCTGAAAAACACTTATTTAGATGTTTGACTTTGCTTGTGTTGCATTGTGACTCACGCGTGATTGATGTTGTAGAGTAGATTGACATGAATTTAACACTAGTATAGTACGAATAATGATTCTCCTCAGCGACTGACAAACAATATTGATTCATTTTATTCAACAATATTTTGTGAAAGTTCTTTGAGGGGAATCATTATCTAGCACAACTTAGTAGTTTGTGTTTGTAAGATGAATTGGGCATGATTTATTGGCACCAGACCTGGGAACAAACATGTTTTACCACCATGCATCAAAGCAGGGTTGTAAATACAGACCACCAGACAAATGCTGCCAACTCCCGACTGTGAAAGGTATTTTTTTTTCTGCCAAACAACATGGGGAAACCTTTTATATTCCAGTCCTGTTTGATTCCAAAAAAACATGGCTGACTTATGGAGCTTTCGCTCTAAGACAAATGTATTTCCTTCCTGTCCTGAAGTCGCTTGATTAAGATTCTACAACCCTCAAAAGATAGGTCAATGTTTGTACGCGCTTGATTTTTAACTGAATTGGCATTTAACATAATTATATTGTCATCTTTTACATTCTGGGCTATTTGTGTAGCCTACGCAAGCAGCTGTAACCGCTGTTTTAAGTGCAGCGTAGCGATGCGGTCACAAACTACTTGAACTATGTGTGTGACCGGCCAGGATATGTCAACCAAGAACGAAGAAGCTCGACTTACAACTTGGAGGGAGAGTGACTTAATTATCTGCCTCGGTATACATTACTCCACTATAGCTAAACATAGCAAATGGCTCTAAATGTCAAATTTAGAACATTTAATATTTCTTTCACCGGCTCAACGATACTCTGTATGAGTGTGGTTGATGGTTTCAACTCCTATAGCTTTTTGTTTAAAATTAAAACGCACTGTTTTTAATTAACTAACTTCATTCAGAATTAAGAAATCAGTTCTCTGAACTATGTTCGAATAACCTATTTATCTGGATGAGTTAATGTGATAATTTAATCTGGATAACGCTCCAAATTAGATTAGCCTCAATATTGGTTCTAAAACGTTGCTTTCTCTCCTGTTTTCAAGGAAAGGCAAGACACTTTTTTGCTTTTATATTCAATACTCGTACAGATTTTGTCAGGAAACAGTGTGTGTCCCATCGACCAGACACAGCCAACATTTTAGCAGCACTTGTCTGGTCTTGTGTTCCTCAAACTGTTTGTAATAACAGTTCTACCCAGGTGTGGTGAGCACTGTAAGGAATGGAGTATGTCTTTGATATGTGCTGTATTGCATTCTCCCTCCTCCCTCTCTACTCAAGCACTTGGGCAGAAGGGTGATTCCCCTGCTCCCATCTCTCCTCTCTCCCCTCTTCACTCCCCCGACTCACTGGAGGAGCTCTCTCTGACCGAGAGTCCCAACCAGCCCCCTGCTTTGGGATTTGCAGCGTCCTTTGGCTCCTTCGCCACCGAACCCCCCACTACTCATTCCAAGGACATGCCTTGGGTGGGAGAAGAGGGTGGCTCTGGACCGGGCCGCAGTAAGATTAAGGAAGACCTAGATCCGTTAGCTGGTCCATACCTGAGTTTAGGGAAAGACCCAGGGCCTCATAATCCGTGCGAAGACAGTGGAGTTTCCTTTTCGCCTGAGGAGAAGCTGATTAGCTCAGACAGGTCCTCCACTGGCCCGTCCCCCATGAATCCCCAGATGAAGGTCCCCGAGTCTCACCTTGCCTCCTCTAACCCAACAGAGCACTGGGATTCACCTTTCCTAACATCTCAAGACAACTCGAAAGTCTCCATGGATTCCTTCTCCAAGGACACGGCACCCTTTAGCTCCTCCAGCTATGAGCCAGACCTGCACGACAACCAGTCTGATGAAGATGACGACCTGATGTATGAGGTGAAGAAGAATAATAACCCATTCGAGGGCTATTCCCCACTGGCAGACAGTGGCTACTCTCATTTTGGAGACTCCAAGTCTGACAACGGGGCTTCAAAAATGTCAGAGAGTCCCACTCCGGATCTGGTTCAGTACGGCCAGACTGCAGAATCCCAGGACACCCCGCCATCTTTCTTAGACAAGGGGAAGACATTTGAGACGGGCAAGATGGCTGCCGACTCGCTCATGCAGTCAATGAATCAGTTCTCATCTGGTCTAAAAGACGGCGACGACGACGAAGACGAGGAAGAAGATTCTGCTCTGCCAACGTCGCTTCCGGACATCCTGAAGTCTTCCCCACTGAACCCCGACAAAATGGACTCCGGCTCCTCAGAGGGAAGTCCCGAGGAGCAGAGTCCCATCCTTGAGCGGAGGATGATGGAGTCGCCCAACCCCCCAATCAATCTGTCAGCTAACAACCCGTTTGCCTTTGACGCTAAAGTGTCCCTGCTGAAGGAGATGACCGAGCAGTTGGAAGTGAGATCGACCGACAAGGGAAAAGGCGAAGACGACGCAAGCTTCGGCGCATTCGATCTCGTCAAAGAGGCGGAGGAAACCACCCCGACTAAGATCAAGGAAGAGAAACCTGTCAAGATTGAGCAGAAAGATTGGTTTTCAAGCCAAGATTCTCCGAAAATGATGGAAAAGTTTGAGCCCCTTGACTTCCAGAGCAAGAAGACCCCCGCTGAGGATTCAGATTCGGAGTCGCCAACGGCAGACTCCCTGTCTCCGGTCCTGGAAGCCATGGCCAAGAACCCCGCCAGCTTCCAGGTGGAAACCGAAAAGATGGACCAGAAGATGGAAGTGGAGGAGCCGGAGATGGCCGAGGAGGTCTCCGAGCATGAAGTCTCCTCTGAGGAGTTTGAGTTCATCGAGCGCCCGCCCAGGGGCGTTATCGACGAGTTTCTTGAGGCTCTGGATACGTCCAAGTTTGCCTCCTCCAAGCCCCCGGAGATCCCCATGGATGACGATCTGAGCTTCGGGCAGAAAGATGCGCCTCTATTTTCTGCTCCGCCCGTGACCGAAGTAGCCCCGCCTCCCAAGGTTGAAGCGGAGGCGCCTCCTCAGAGCTCCTACCGCCTCCTCACCCAGGCGTCCCCCCAGAAGAGCAAGGCCGAGCTGGAGAAGCTCGACATTCAGCAGCCCCCGCCCCAAGTGCCGCTCATCCACACCCCTGTCCGCAAACCAGACGAGGAGGTCGCCAAGAAGAGCGCGGAGGGCGGCAAAGTCTTTAAGATGCCAAACGTGAACATAAGCGCAGGTAAAATACACCAGTCCCAGCATGGATACCATCCTCCCTATCCCCCACATCCAACCCGGTTTTTACTGGCACTTCCATGTTCATCGGCATCATTTTCATCTTCACTCTTTTCGTTCTCCTCCAGTTGCTTTTCTCCCTGCCACCCAGCGGCCCAGTATTCACGTCGGACCCTTTCACTTCCTCCTTAGTGTCACTTTTCCTTTCTTGCATCATCCCCTTCTGCATTTTCTTTGATAATTAACCCTCGCATTTTTGAAGAAAAAAAAATCTGTGTGGTTGTGTGTTCCATTGTGGTTCTTTTTTTGCTTTTGCTGCATTTTGTGCATTTCTGTCTCATTGGATGTACCATAACTTCACCGTTTTTTATTTTTTACATTTGAAGATGGGGTAAGTAAAATGTGATATTTCTGTTCTGTTGGAAACATAAGCCCATTTTTTTATACATATCAATACAATATATACAAAATATTTCATGCATTACGAGCAGAAATTAGACTTTTCTATTTTTTTCCCCATCCTCGCTGTCAAATTGAATTACGTTCCGTCTGGTTTTAGCTTCTCTCTGCGCTGGAATTAACTTTAGATGCCAAACTGAAACCCAACGCCACCCTATAGACTCCAACACCCATTCACAACTACATACACCGGAGAACCACACCCTGTCACTGGCTCGGATTTATGTGCTTTACAATCTCTCCACACCCTGTAAATCGTGATTGCATCAAATTTTATCTTCAAGAGTCTAAATCCTGTATGTCAACCTCTTTGCCAAATACGTTAATTAAGCTGTAATGATTTTAGAGTGTGTTGAACCTTCTGTCAAGCAACAATATACATATCTACCTATTGACAGGTTGTTTAACGGACTTTTTTTTTTCTTTTTAAGGGGGGAATTTTAAATTGGTTTGATGAAAAATTAGTCGACACTATGGACCAGTCCATTAGATCCTAAGTAGCGTCCTTTTTGAAGTGAAAAGAACAGTCACAACTTTGCGCGTCAGTCGATATAGAAAGTGGCAAATATCAGAATAAACTGAATATCTTTTGGTTTTGGACTGTTAATTCGACAAAGCAAAGACAATTGAAGATGTCATTGAGGGCTCTAATCATTTATAACGGCCCACAATTTCTGGAACTAATCATCAATTGCAGCCCCACTTCATCTTTTGTCAACATATTTTATGCAATAAATAAAGTCCACTTGATAACTTTACCGCCCCTCCTCCCTCGTTTAAAATCTTCCAACGCTGTGGTGTAAACCCCTAATTTAACTTAAGGTTACTGTGGTGATGTAACGGTGATGTAATGATATTTTGGAGACGGTATTTCGGACAGATGCCGTGCTGTCTTCTTCTGGGCTTTCAGAGAAAGTGATGAACGGCCCCCCGGGGGCGCTACTGCCTCTCTGAAGACAACACCGCTTAGTCTTCATTTTAATGGATGACTCAGTTTTATTTAAACTGATATTGATCCGTTAACATGAGCGCACACACACACACACACTAATGCCATCAACAGCGTTGCAGACAGCCTGTGTAACTGGAGCAGTAGGACTTTACTCTTTGGGACGAGCTGGCGACGCTTTAACTGCTCGTGCGCGTGCGTTAGAGGGATCTCCTGTTAATTAAAGCCTCCTCCTCCCTGCATTGCGACACTGGCAGGCCCACAAAGGGTTCTCCGACCCAGAAACCACTCAGCAAATGTTCCTCATTATACAACTTGAGGTGCAGAGCTGTGCCATCTGAACAGAAATTTCCCTTCACGCAGCAGCTCGCTTGAATTTGATATCCTACGGCTACAAACACCATACCATTTCTTTTTTTAAATTACTTTACTCAGATGTTTGTGTCACGCAAATTGAAACAAAAGGTTATTGGTATTATTTGTTCTAACAATCTTCACCTTTGACCCAAATCCTGACTTAGAGCAACATGTTGGGAGAAATCTCAAGAAATCAAAGACACCCTGAAGCTGCAGAAAGCGTGTCACTCCTTCTGTGGTGGCTTAGTGGGTGAAACCGCCAACCATGGAAATGTTAGGAAAACATGCCCGTGGTAATATCTTGCTTATTTGTAAGTAAATCATCCATTTGAGGTGAAACGTTAACACTGATACAGGACGGTGCGATATGTGACAAATCAACATTCAATTCGTCATTAATTCAAGAGGTTTTGAATATTTCGCCCGTTGAGACGAGTCACGCAGCATCTGCTTGGATGACTCCCTGACACTTATTTTTAAAAGGGGAAAACCATCATTAAATTCATTGATCTATGTAACTGAAGTCGACAGTTTTATGGCGTGGAAATAAATGACTGTGGGGTGTGTCATCAGTGAAGCAGTGCAGAGCAAAGTTTTCACGGTGAAGGGTCACGTTGTGTCTCCGAGCACGAAGCAGCGGACACTTTGTACTTCACTTTTTATGCAATCATCTCTTTCGCCACCAAAACTCGCCGCCTCGTGAACTGGAGGTTGCCACGTTGATAGCAGGGCAGCGGGACAATAAGAGAGCCGGCGGGGATAGTCTGTCTTTAACGTGAAATGTCCCAAAATTCATCATTAATCAGCTCATTTATAAAGGGAAATATTTTCATTCGTCAAGACTTTAACTGAAGCCTTTGTGTCATTGACGAACAACAATCTAAAGGTCTGTTCTGATGAGTAAGGGGCCTTTTGGCTGGAAGACGGGAAGTAGAGGGGTTTAGGAAATGAGACCTGCGCCCTCTACTGGAAGACGCCAGCGACTACATCCTGGATGATTCAGTCAAACTCTCTGCTACCGTACAAATACTCTGATATACGCCGGCAGCACAGGGCCCCCTCTCGTTCCAGTTCAGTCAGGTTCTGTCCTCAAACTTGCAGTCATTATTTACCAATATTGCACTTTGCTTTATTAGCTCATGGCAGATGAGGACAAAAATATACCTCCAGAGATTTTCCCTTTTTTTTTTTTTTTATTGAAACAAAAGGCTTTAGCTCTACACAAAATAAACTTAAATCAGGAACTATCTGATCAAACAATGAGCTGAGTAGTTGTTTGACATGACTTTAACTCTGAATATTTTCTGCTTGTCATTGTAAACGTAATATCTGTGGTTTGGCAATCAAAATATAACCTTTTTTACATATTTTTAGTGTTTGATAGTGTACTTTTCACTTATCAAAAGACTGTTCTCGGTGTCTGTTGGTGCAGTAAATACAAGTGAATCAGTTTCACGTTGACGCGCGACTATTTTTTTCTGCCCGTTTTACTGCTTCGTCAGCGAAAGAAGGATGAAGGACGAAGTAAGGGTGAGATAAGGCATGAAGAAGAGGGGGGTTGGGGGGGGATTGGAAGGAGAGAGAGCAAAGGGGAAGATCAGATTGATGAGAGACAGAGGGAGAGCATGCCAAACAGGCTGATCAGAGAGGGAGGAGGGTGAGGCAGGGACGTTTATAGTTGCTGCGTCAGAGCGCTGGCAGCAGACAGTCAGCTGACAGGAGACCGTTCATTCGCTCGCTGCAGTCGTTTCCCCAAAGGAAGCCTTGCTCCCTCCTCCTTCTCAACCTCCTCCTCCTTCGTCGTCATCTTTCTCCTCCTGCGGCCAAAGACTCACACACACATTAGCTTGCACACATTCACCGCCACTTGCTCTGCAACTCTGTGTCTGGAATGTGTGTTTGCTGATCGGACGGCATGGAGAACTCTCTAGACAATGAGGAGCACGATCCTGCAGCAAAGCTCTGGAAACAACAGGGTACATATATCTCTCTCTCTCTCCACCTTTCTGTCATCCTCTTGTTTGGACTGTTTCCTCTGCCTTGTTTGGAGCCGGACAGCGCTGCAGGGGAACTTTTAGGGGTTAATAATGCCATTAATAATATCGTATTTAATGTATTGCTTTGGCTCTTTAATGCCGACTGAAGGACATAGATATTTGACATGGGTGCTGAAGCGGAGGCAAACTCTCACTCTGGTCGATTGTTGGCATTGGGAGTCGGACGTTGCAGCACATTTAGCTGAATGTCCCACTGCCAGCTTCATCCAGTCAAACGTTGCAGGCTGAGCTTTCGGGAAACCCTGAAACCAAATGTAATTCTTAAAATGTCAGGATGAATTCTGGACTGCCGGATATTTCCGTAGGGCATCAGGAGTTTAAATATCCGACTCCATATTGGGATAATTTACCAATTTTATGGCTTCATTTATCTGTTGGGAGTAGTTTGATTAGTATCTGATCGTGACTCGTCTCGCCTTTGTCCGGGGAGCCGCTAAACCCTCACAGATAACATGATTGCAGCAGTTCCAGAGAGAACCTTTGGACAGTCAGCCACTGTGACCAAAGGTAGACAGCAAGAGGAGGAGGGAGGGATTTGTGAGCAGAGTGACATCAGGTGGCTGTTTGATGTTGGACTAGTATGCCTTGGATATGCTAATGAGCTGGAGAAGTGTCAGGCCTGAGCTTTCAGTGGTTTGGCAGCTCTCTGCACCGACCCCATGTGATAGACAAACTAAAATGTTTGGTGTTTTAAGTGTTCCTGTCACTCGTGTCATGTTTAGAAGGAAGAAAGTGGAAGTGATGTTGCAGTATTTTGTGCAGAAACTATAGATTTTTATCGTTATCGATCACATTATCCCCCTTGAAAGTTATTTAGGAACTACAAGAGGGATACAAACAAGTAATTTCAGCTTCTGAAATGTGAACATTTTGTGGCTTTTCCTCATCTCACATGTAAAATATATATTTGTGTGTGAAACAAGGAATCTACAGTCCACTCTGTGAGACATTGTGATAGTTCAGGGTTGGATTTATGGTTGTAATGATACTTTCATTGTAGATTTCATTCATAGTCTTATCTTTTGCTGCTTTTAAAGGAATACTTCACACATGATGATTTGTACTCCCCTTTAAACGGTCACACGCATGCACACGACTAGTCTGTGCAAGTCCAGACAAGGCTGCAGGATTTCAAATGGTAAAATAGTCAAATAAATGGTAATAGTCAAATTTTTTCTAAGAACAAAGTTTACTTCAAGAATTCAAGGTCGCACAAGGTGAGTAATTTACATACAAATGGTCATTTTGTGGGTGAAGTATTGCTTTTTAAATGTTGCACCCTGTTGAGGGATTAAAGCAGCTGTTTAGTCCATTATTAGGTGGAAGCAGCTGTTCTTCATCCTGTGATGAAGCCTTGTTCAATATAAGTGGTGTGCTTTGCATCATAGAGTTAGTTATGGCTTTAACACTTTATAGCTCATCATAAAATGGAAAGAGATACCGTCGCATGTTATCACATGCCAAGTCCGCTGTCTGCTGATCTTCATGTGTCCTGCCGTCGCTTCCCATCGCAACACTGAAGCCTTTGTGTTGCGTGTGTGTGTGTTGTGCGTGTCAGCGCTGCGCTTCATCACGGAGTGTCAGCTCCGCTCAGTTCATTGAGCCGGTAGCGAGCAAGAGGACCACCAAGCGGTCGCCGCTCGACTGAAAGAAGCTGCTGTATTTCTGTCAGGAGGGTTTTGTGTGACTCCACAAGGCCGGCGGTGAAGAAGCACTTTTTTTGTGTGTTTGTAATCGACTCTGTCGTTGCAACAGTAGTGAAATAATCTAGCTTCATGTCGCAAGTTCAGTGAGACGGTCTCTGTCGTTAGGAACGAGGAACATTATTCACATTGCTCACGTCACGTCCGTCACCGACAGAAAGACGCCGCTGTGACCGGTTGTCAAAGCTCAAGCTGCACAATATGAACCAGATACTTGAATACAACCTCACGAATGTCTCGTAGTTGCTTGTTACTTTCCGAACTCCACAATCCTTCAAGATTATATCAGTTTTTGGTCACTTTCTTTGCCGAGAGCAGATTGAAAATCCAATCAAAAATGGTATTTTACTGTCAGCGACGAGAGCTGAAACGATTAGTCAGTGAATTAATTGAGTTAGTCGCCAATTATTTTGAATCAAAATTGTAGTTTCATGTTTCCAGCTTCTCAATTGTGTGAATAATCTACTCTTACTAATTATATGCCAGTAAAATGATTACTACTATCAGTATATTACTGAAGCAATACATTGAGATTATATGACAGCCAACGGTGTGATCCTCTGTCTGTATCTTATAGCTACACCGACCAATATCTCTTTAATAAGACAATATTGATCGATACATGTCGGTTTTATTTTAGTTCACTTTTTCTTTGACCTGAAGGTGATGCTTCAACGTCGCTCTGAGTCTGCATCATTCATGGGAAAGCGACTCCCTGAGCGTTTGTGTGGTAGAATAGCCGATGGCATGCAGAGGACTTCCTGCTCATATATGTAAAGATTAGCCTGCAGGTGAGAGACTGTTCCAATTTCGCAGGTATTTTAATGTATTTAATGTCTCGGCGTCTCCCTCCGGTCATGTAACCGTCAGCAGTTTTGACACAACAAAATGCAGCTTCTGCTCTTTGGAGCGCACAAATACAAGACTTTGGACCGAGCCCAGTTGCATGCGGTGTAATGCTAATCAGCTAAAATATGTATTTAGTGTTAAACGATGACTTAAAGCCACATAAAATCCCAGGATTTTTTGTATTTACTCCATAGATTTTAGCCTTTAGTCCACTGTTTTGTTTAGTTCTATACATCTTATATCAGTCTTGAATGTGGCTTGAACAGTGCTGGTCCTATATTATATCATTAATAATTGAAGAAGGAAAAAAAAGACTATAATCAGGCTTGTTTTTTAAATCCCAGTTCTTTGTTTTGGAGCCAGTACCTCCACCAGCAAGCGCCTGGTGTTACTGGGCAGCTGGCGGTTCCTTACATGGATTTTTACCGGATGCACAGTCTCCCTTTCTTCCCTTCCCGTGGGTTGGATTTGAATTCCTAACTTTATCTATTCTGCTGCGCAATTCTGGGGCTGGTTGTCCTTTTACAGCCAGGTTTTTTACACCACACCATCACCTCCTCCTCCTCCCTCCCCTGCTGTCGTAATCCTTAGACCCGGTTTCTTCATGGTGACAGACGGCCTTTCACATGCACGCCTCGGTCTGCCCTCGTCGAACTTTGGACATCGTGCTGTGTCACAATCTGTGCGTTTCCACCGACCTGGAATAATCTGTAGTTGCTTATTAATCGCTGTCAAAGCGGTTGATGTGGATCATATTAAAAGTAGTTATGTGCATTCATGATTTTGTACCCAAGTATTACTTTAAAAATATCATCAAATCTGAATCCATGATAGTTTTAAACAGGTAAATATTTGTGGACTTTCTTATTAGATACAGGCAATCAAAGAGGTTTTTATTTTTGTTTATTCATTTATTTGAATCACAAGTCTGGCAGTTATTCGATTTGTTTTCTGTCTTACAAATTACATTTAAAAGTGGATTTGGATTCTACTACTAAAAGCTATATTTTTAAGTCTGTATTCTTAGAAATCCATGTAAAAACTCAATTCAAAACCAAGCAAACATGTGACTTACTCATATTGTTTTTACCTGTAGACAAACTTCACATTGTTCACGTGCAGCAGATGACCTCCTGTGCTTTGATTAACATACAGAAGAAAAAACTCTCCAGTGATGTTTTTTTTGTCCATATTTCATTTTTGGCCTCATATTCTCCAAAATGTAGATCCGGGCATTTTCCTTTTCTTTATTCAGGAAGTGTCCTGGAGCTTATGTTAAAAAAAACACGTGAATAAATTCAGCAGAACCCAATTCTGTGGCAATCATTCGTCCATCCAGAGAGGGAGGGGGGGGGGCGAGCTGCGCATGTCCTCCTCCCTCCTCCTCTTCCTCCCCTTCTTCCTCTCGGTCTCTCGCTTCGGTCTCTCACCTCTCAGCCAGGCGGAGCCGCCGTGTCGCTGCATGCTTAACGGAGGTTCAAGATGGACGCCAAACAGGGTCAGTCTGGTCCTAATCTTTTGTTTACCGAGGCCCCCTGTTTTCTCCCCCCGCTTTAACACGCCGCAACTGCGCGCGGTTATGTCGCTGGTTTAGTGCATGAGACGCGGGCACAGCGGCTGTGTCGGCCCGCAGAGAGAGAGGGGTCTAACGGGCCGTCTACGGAGGTCAATGCCGGACGAGTTTTGACGTTTTGTCCCCCCACACACCCCCACACCCGCTCGGTGATGACCGGGCTGCTAGACTAACATCCGATGTTTCGCTTTGAGGCCATGTTGCGGAGAGGGCTGGTGATTAAACGCAGGGTTTTAGGTTTAGCTAGCTGTGATGCGGGGGTCTATTTTTAGCGAGGCTCCGGCGGTGCTAGCCCGCCTGCTACCATATGTAGCCAGGCTGCTACAATTGGACAGCGGTACCTCCCCCCTCTCGCTCTCTCTCTGTCTCTCCTCCTCACCCGCCTCCCCCTCTTCGTGCTCGCTGCTCTGTTCTTGTCTCCACATCCAGACAACGTCTCTGTCAAAACGACATAACCGAGCTAACACCTTGCTAGTTAGCATACTGAGCGGTTAGATAAGGAGACGGAGTGGGGGGAAGCTAGCTGTTAGCTAACATGCTAGCGAGCTGTCAACGCCCACATGTACAGACCCGCTTTAATAGGCGAGAAGCTTCCCGAACATGAAGCCTCTGTTTCTATTCATTAGTGTTTTTCTTGTCTTTCTGGCAACCCCTCTGATCTGTTCAGGACTCAGTGGACAGCACCAGCTTTGTTAGTTGGTGACATTCATTAAAACAGCAGCAGCACTGAGATGCATTTTAATAAAAAAAAAAAAGTAAAGTCCACTTTTTGTTGTTTTTGTTAAACTCTATGTAACAGAGGAGCTGGTCGGACAAAAAGATGGAGCATGTGTGAATGTTTCAGCTCATAGTATTCACATTATTTGTTATAATATATTTAGTTTTCTTTCTGGTTATCCATAAACATTAAAAAAAAATAATTTAAAAACACAAAAAGGCATTAAGCGATTGACAATTGTCATTATGGATGATAATCTAACCTTTTTTCCTCCCTATGAAATGTCCAAAAATAGTTTTTAACGATGCCATTCATACATTTATCAGACGCTAAAATGACGTCAACACAAGAGATTCAATTTGTTGTCTTATGTGAGAAAGAAAACGCAAAATGACTCTTCGAGTTGGGCGGACTGATAAATCAACTCATTTCAGCTTCTCTAGCCAAAAAGAAACACCAGAAAGGCTTTCTTTCCTCCCCTCCTACTTCCTCTGTATTGAACATGTTATACCTGTGGTGTTTGTTTCGATCTTGTCAAGTAATGAGCCATTCTTGGTTTATCTCATTTATTAGGTAACTGTGCAGGTGAGCTAACATGCAACATTTGTACTCTTCAAGTCTGTTTCCTTCCTTCCTCCTCTAATTCTTTTAAACTATACTTTTTTTAATACTAAAAATAAAGATGCATTCTTCTACATGCAGCCTTACATACAGAACTAGCAACTACTTGTTGTGAAGTAGAGGAAAGTGCAATCTCTAGTGGCTTAAAGCTATCAATAGCACCTTTTTTTTCTTTTTTCTTTTTAAAATGGTGAAAAACAGCTATGAAAACATTCTTGTCTATAGAAGTTTTCTGACCAGCAGTCTAAAGATGCTCTGATGTAACAGATAGAGAAGCAGCGTTCATCCATTTAGTTGCTGACCGATTTAGATTTTGTGTTTGTCTAAATTAATGTTAAACAAGTGTTTGTCGTGTTCTGTACTCCGTTGTATTTGTCCACTTGGCAACACATCTGATTTCAGCTTTTCCAGCCTGTGAAGCCTCTCCATTTTGTTGGCTTTTGATTATTCTGGTCCGCTTCCAAACGCATTGTGCTTGGTCCGTGGCGCCGAGCACCTGCCGCCGTCTCTCTGTCCGTCAGCTCACCTGCAGCCTCAGTTTTAATGCTTTTTAATGCTACTTTGCTTATCAATGAACACTCTCTGTCTCTGGATGTAATGGCTGAAATTCAGGATTATTTTTGGACGTTTTCCCTATTTGTTACAATTTGATTTGTGCCGACTATTCCACTGCATTGTGTGCGGTTTGGTGCGACTCTCCGGTCGCCTCACCTATTTATTGAGATGGAGGTCTCACTCTGATCCTGGGTCCCTAAAATATAAAGTGTTTTTTGAGATGTAGATTGTGTCCTTGATTTTGAAAGTGAACCCTTTTTTATTTTAAAATAATGTGACTCTGCTCTTTAGCCGTATTTTCCAATAAGCGTGGCAGAAACCTTAAACTGTCAGATTCCAGCGTGCAGTCTGACACGACGAGACGTTCAGAGTCGCAAAGTGCAGCGTGTGTCGGAGCCTGTAGGAAACCCAGGACTCCTTCGGCTGCTAAAATTGTCCACTGACCTGCCTGGAATTTTTCCTGGTGAAATATAAGCACGGTCCGTGCAGGACCCAGGTCATGAGCTCAGCTGTCTCCCGGGACAGTTCGATCCCCACACCCACTATCTCCACCAACACCAGTCTATGTGGATCCTTGGAGAGCCAAAGAGCTCCCTGCAGCACCATCCATCAAAAATACCCCATGTTAATGGCACCTATTTTGCCGTCCAGTAGGAGAAAGTTCAAGTGTCACGATCACATTTACGAGTCTATATTTCTCCACGATGCAATCCTCGTCTTTATTCACTGCCCTCTTTTGTCGGCAGCCATTTTGTTCTCCATCCAAAACCTGGCAAAAAGGATCGAAAAATACATGTTAGGGGAGTTTCAATGTTGCGCCACAGAAATCTGAACGAAACCTAATTCATAAAAGCTTGACATAGGGGTGGACATTTTTAAGTTTTTGGATGGCACGATGATAAATGATGCTCATACAAGTCGAAGTGGATGACCTCCCGATGTGGCTCGGCAATGGGAAGTAGTCGTTGTGGCATCGGGGGAAGGAATAGAAAAGTCCAGAAGGCACAGAGATGATTAAGTTTGTGAGTCAGGAGTGAGGGGATGACAGTGTGTGACCTCTGACCTCCTGCAGAGCTGCAGCACAGGACATAAACCTAAAAGTTGCTCCGTCACAGGCACCAACCACGCGACTGTTAAAGCAGAAAATCAAAGTCTGGTTTTAAGAAACAATGTTGGACTCTGACGGCTTCTCCCCGAAGCACTAAGACTTAACGCTGATTCGTGTTGGTCTTATTCAAGACAATTCAAGTCTTATGTTTGGTGTGGACTCCAAACACACAAGTTTTTTTGTTTTTAAATGTTTTAGCTTCACTCAAACAAATACCTCTGTCACTTCCCACCACAAGTTAAGGATTTGTGATCTTGTGTGAGAGGTGTGAAATTTACTGATTAACTGAAAACCACTCGTCATGCAGTTTAAGGAATTCGCTCAATCGGTTCGTTATCGGACACGTCTGCAGTCGAAAGTCCATTTATTCTTAAACATTATGAAACTAAGAGCCTATATTCCGTAATAAAAACCCATAATAAATAAATTCATATGAACTATAATCTAAAAAATATAAAAATGTGGTGCTTTGACTCCTTTTCCAGTCCTCATTTGAAGAGATAACTGTCACTTTCTCCCCGGATGTCCGTCACTGACCTTCCTCCTCCTTCCTCCTCTTCTTCCTGCAGTGGTGGATCTCCTCTACTGGCGTGATGTGAAGACCACCGGTGTGGTGTTCGGCGCCGCCCTGCTGCTGCTCCTCTCCCTGACGGTGTGCAGCATCGTGAGCGTCTGCTCCTACATCGGCCTGGCTCTGCTCTCGGTCACCATCTGCTTCAGGATATACAAAGGCATCCTGCAGGCCATCCAGAAGTCAGATGAGGGACACCCGTTCAAGTGAGTAAAGTGTTCAGGGTCCTGTCGTTTACACTGCTGTTAAAATGTACTATCAGCTGTTTTCATGTTCCTCTTTCCTTCCATGCCTATTGTGATATAAACGTTATAATTCAGACACTAGATTAAATTTTTTCGGCCTAAAAAATAATCAAACTATTGCGTCCTTCCACCTCTTAAAGTCGTAATTCAGAATAATAACACACACTTTAAGATATTCAGACACTTTAACATAACTCATTAAAAAAGCATCAAAATAATGTGGATGTATGACACAAAGGGAGAAGCATAGGATGCAAAATAAAGAAGTCTGATTTCATCGGGAATTAAACTCGGCCAATCTCGTCACAGGAATCAATGACCTGATTTAATCCTGATAATCAGTCGGTGCTGCAGGCGCTGTGCAGTCTGCTGAGGTTACAACGCGTGTCTGGCTCAGATTACATGTCCTTTTACTTATTTTGTATTGTGTTTTTTCCCATAAACCCACTCAATATATCGTCGCACACATCACGAGATGATTTCTCTGCATCCTGCTGTGTTTTAAACCCTCGGTGAATCCTCCTCTTCTGTCGTTAACCCCTTCTCCTCCTCCTCTCCTCCTCCTCACAGGCAGTACCTGGACCAGGAGGTGGCGCTGTCCGAGGACATGGTCCACAAGTACAGCGACTTGACTCTCGCCAAACTCAACAAGTACATCGGCGAATTAAGGCACCTGTTCCTGGTCGAGGACCTGATCGACTCCATCAAGGTGAGGATGAGGAATATGAATGAATGAATAAATTAGGGTGGAGACCTCGAGGGATCTCCTTCGTCCTCCGGCTCCTCCAGGAAGTTCCAGCAGTTTCTGAAAAGGCTTTAGGGGTTTTTGTTTAAGACGTTAAAGGCTACTTTTGTAGCTTTTAGCTTCTCTCCGACACTAAATGCTTTAATTGAAATGTTTTTGGACTTCCTGTACTTCCGGACAGTTTTTTTTGAAGGCTCAGTCGTGTTAATCAGCAGCAACCTCAGTGGATTAGAGCGTCTGTAGATCCTTGTTGGTGACTGATGAGCTTTCAGAGCTCTGCAGCTGTCGGAGGCCTGTCGTCGCCTCGCTGCACCCTGCACCCTGCCGTCCAAATACAGATCTGAGCGCAACGCTGCAGAGCAACTTCCCTTTTAAGGGTAAAAAAAAATCTGATCAGGAGGAAGTTTGAGCCTCTGGAAAAAAATTTTTTAAATTCTGGATTAATTTCCTGTTACTAGTTAAGAGCCACAGAAGCAGGTCGTTAAATGTCACAACCCCCCGCACCCCCTCCAGCATCCAGTCAGACGTCTCACCGCGTCGGGTCTTCACACCGGCAGCCATGTTGGGTTGCCTTCTGCTCCGGGGCTGTTTCCATGTTCATCATTAACACGAGCAGGAACCTGTCACGTTGCATTGCGGCGCTGGGAGCATGTGCGTTAACACGGCTCCAGGATTTCAATCTCAGTTTTTACTAAACACAGACCAGACTGGTTTCTGCACCGCGATCCTGTTTTTAAAACCCTCAAATATCCAGATGTTATTTAATCCCATTTTATCACAATGTCTCTTTTCATAAGTATACATATATAGTATACATGTAAACATTATACTCGTGGATCTTTGAACAAGGTGACATTCTTCACAATTAGTCATCGATTGCAAATAAGTTTTGATCATTAATTCGGGCAAAACTTTCCGATTTTCTTTAATTTTTCCCTTTTTTTTAAAAATATCGCAGTAAATCCATTTTTTTCAAACATTTTGTCCTGTGTACTTTAAAAATGCATTTAAGTCTTTGTCTTGTAATAAACAGGAATGCTCTCTTTGCCGAGTATAATGGAAAACAACATGGCCGCCGAGATATTTCTGCTCAGCGTCGGGTATTTTTGACTCTTCGTAAAGAGAAACGGACGACTCGTCTCGGTCAGATTTCACTTTTAGATTTACTCTTCGAGTGTCTGTCTGAAGGTTGACTGAATGTACATATGATTAATTAATGAGAATAACTGAATTAATTCCAGACACTACTAAATAATATCGATCCAGAGCGGTTTAATGGAGGAATTGTTGGAGGACGAAGTAATCTGACCTTTTACTTCAGTAAACGCAACAATTCAGAGTAGAAATACTCTGCTACAAGTTAAAGTTGTGCGTTAAATCCTCGTGTGTGTGTGTTTAATAATCTTTCTCTTCTGTCTGCAGTTTGCCGGCTTGATGTGGATCCTGACTTACGTCGGCTCCTTGTTCAACGGGCTCACTATTCTCATTCTGGGTGAGGAACCAGCAGCTTAACTAGCTTAACTAGTTTAATGATGGATGTGATCAACACACTAGTCGTACTTTGGCTCCTTCTGGTGGTGAAATGGAGAATTACACTGATTTACATCACAGCCGTCTGTTGGCTTGCTCTGTGAGAGATTCAGTGTCTGTCGGAGTTTGTAGGTTTGAATCAGAATGACGAGAAGCAGCAGCGGGCGCTAAACTGGTCACATGACTTCCTCTTCTTCTTCCTCTTCCTCTTCAGCTCTGATCGGACTGTTCAGCTGCCCGATCGTCTATGAGAAACACCAGGTAAGTCTTCACCAATGATTCAACACGGATCCTTAGTCTCAGCCGTGTTTTCTTTCATATATTTAACCATCAAACTCTCTTTTCTGCTACTAGTCTGTGTGTTTGCTGTGTCTATCATCTAAATTTGACTTTATTCTTCCAATTATTTGAAGTGTGCAGCTGCGTATCGGTTGTAAAATCCAGTGATCGAGTCAAACATTCAACTAAAAGAGTGATTTTTAATGTAGAAATAAGAGTTCAGCTTATTTTGCATTCATTACATATGATAAATACAATATATAGTGACAGTTGATGAGGAACAAAGCAGGATGTAAAGAGCCACAAACTGTCTCATTAAGTACTTTACTGAAGTATTTTTAGTACTTCATTTTATGCTACTTAGCATTTCAACTGCATTTATTTGACCGCTTTAGTTTACACATTAAGATTGGAGATAAAATACACATCGTAACCTGATGAAATGTCTGCAAAGAGACGTTTCACCTCAACTTTTTAACATTGTATCAGTTAAATGTTTGTTTTTTTGTTCAAACTTGTGTACTTTTACTTCAACCTGACTGTTTCTTTGTGTTTCAGGCTCAGATCGACCACTACCTGGCTCTGGTCAACAACCAGGTGAAGGACGTCGTTGGAAAGTAAGTCGCTCTGTTGGTTACACAATAGTTTGTAGTGAAGTCTTCAGCTGTGTCTGGAGCTTTGTGTGACTTTAGTGACTTTAGTGAGTCAGAAGAGACGTGAACTGGTTTTAACTTGAAGAGCGTTTGACGTGTCGTCTGGAAGTCTGAGATTATGATTTAAATAGTCAAAACTACAAATTATAAGAGGCTCAACTTTATTTCAATATTCTTTTTCTTTACCTTATAAATGTTCTACATGTTCATAAAATTTTAAAAAGATTTATATTTCATCTAATACATTCTCATGCATTACTGAACAATAACTAATTATTACATCTAATGATCAATAATACAATTATCATTTTAAAAATGCAGCTGTAAAATTATTTTATACATTCACTTTCTCACTCACTATCTCTCTCTCACACTCTCTCTCTCTCTCTAACTCTCTCTCTCTCACACTCGCTCACACTTTCTCTCGCTCTCTCTCACACACTCTCTCTCTCTCATACTATCTCGCCCTCTCTCACTCTCGCTCACACTTTCTCTCTCTCACACTCACATTCGCTCACACACTCTCTCACACTCTCTCTCACACTCTCTCTCACACTCTCTCTCTCATACTATCTCGCCCTCTCACACTCTCTCACTCTCTCGCTCACACTTTCTCTCTCACATTCGCTCACACACACTCTCTCACACTCTCACTTACGCCTTCTCTCTCTCTCACACACACTCTCTCTCACACTCTCTCACATTTATGTCTTTGAACCCGTTCCTGTATTAATCTTTTCGCTCCTCTTCGTCCTCTTCGTCCTCCAGGATCCAGGCGAAGGTCCCCGGGATGAAACGCAAAAAAGAGTAAAGTACCGATAAGTCTGAGTTTGGCTTCAGGAGGAAGTCCTGAGGAGCGACGGTTGGAGGGGAGAAGTGTGTGAAGGTGGGGGAGGGAAGGAGGGAGGGAGGGAGGAAGGGGGGAGGAGATATGAAGGAAGGCTGAAGGAAGGGTCTGGTGTGGACGCAGCCCTTCTAACTTTATTTGTTAAAATAATAAAACACTTTTTTTTCCAGTTCAGAATTCCTTTTTTTCTTTTCTTTTTTTTTTTTTCTCCGTGTGTGTTTTTTTTTCTGGAAAAGTTGAAGCCGGTCAGAGTTCACGACCCCGAGGTCGACTCCACCACTCACCTTTTCTTTCGTTTCCTTTAATGCGTTTCTGGAACTCACGGAAACATATTTTTATTCTCGTATTTAAAAAAAAACCCTCCCTCTCCTCACCCAGTGCATTGTGGGAAGTCGATCGCTCCCTCCCGTCGTCGAGTTCGGGTGTTTTACTTCCATCATTTTTGGAGGAGAGAGAGAGATTTTTTTAATTTTTGGGGGGTTTCCTTCGTCTGCTGTTTCCCAGCGAGCAGCACCTCATGTGTATTGTTTGTTTGTTTTTTTGCTATGATGACGGAGTAGTATTTTGTGATTTAGCTGTTTAACTGAAACACCTTAGTGTCCCTGAAGCTTCGGGCTCGTTTCCTCGATAACCTGCGGAGTGCTTTTTGCCTCGATGTGACGAATTTGTGAACGTCTTGGGGGGTTTAGGGGTACTAGCATTTAAAAAAGAATAAAAAACAACCCGTCATTGCTTCTGAGTAACTCTAGCTAGAAACACCTAGAAAACCTTTGCCAGACGAATCCATTAATTACATCAAAGTCGTTATTTCCATGTCATTTGCAGCTGTCTAGTAATGAAAATCTCTGGAAGAAACACGTTTACATTCATCCACATCAGTTTAAATATTTTAAAAAGTTTTAAAAAAACACACAAAAAAAAAAGAAATGGGGGATTTAGAAAAAAAAAACACAAAAAAAACAACCATACTGTCTGTGGAACAAATATCTTAATGAAGTTGCAACTTGATGTGACTTTGGGAAACCTTTCGAGCATTTCTTTGTTATGCAAGTATAATTGTGAATGATAAACTTCATACTTCAATTGTGACGATAAAAAGCTTCCAGCCGGGAGCCGTGTTTGTGGAATGCATTGTGAGATGTAAACAATTATCAATAAAGCTTCTAGACGAAGAAAGACCCGCCTCCTCGTCTGTCCGTCAACCCCTCGGCTAACGCTAGTTAGCTTCCGCTGGTGTCGGTTTTCAATGGAAAACGGTACAGATGAAGATGAATGGAAAAATGTTACCTGATAAGTTGTTTATAACAAAGATGTAATATTTTTTTGTGTGATACATTTTCATGAAATGAACCAAAATTGATGTTAAAAGATTTTAATTTAATTCAAACATTTGACTGATTATGAGACGGTTGTAATTTAAGCTTGATTTTAAGTCCCAGCATGCCCCATTCAGACAATCTTTTGGCGTAAAATGCGTCATTTCCCCATTTTTGAACCAAACGACACAGTTTTTGGACTGAAATTCCTTCCTAACAGACCAAGACTTTGTTTTATTGTGATTTTTGTTGCAGATTCTGATTCTTTAGGTCCTAATCTTTCCAAAAAGGTGTCTTATTGACGCTCCAGGAGGCTTTTTTGGGGAATCTGGCTCATATCATGCTGGATGTTCATCGTTATGATCAAAATATCTTTTAAAAGTGATTTATTAGCAGAAATACATTTTTTCCCAAGACTTTGCTGAAGAAATGCATACAATAAACACAAGTATTGGAATTAATTTGGGGTTTCTACGATGACTCTACAACGACAAATAGACTATCAGCAACAGTGTCGGCTCTTTCAGTTGGTTATCTTGATGCTGGGTCTCCTCCAGCAGGGGCTTCTGGGTAAAAGACGCTCATATGGAGATGAACCACAGATACCTTCAGCAAGAACTCAGAGGTTTAAATACGGTGGACTCCAGGAGAAGAACCAGGATCTCCAGGAGAACAAAGGTAGAACTCCTGAATGTTGTTCAGCTGTTGTTCAGCCTTCATCTTCCTCTGAAAGACGAAGATCAGACGCATTCGTTCATTAGTTTGAACAGTTCGAACTGAACTTTTTTTTTTACCATTTAGTGTATTTTTATACTTTGGCCTCAAGATGGCACAACAGAACCAGCAGAGCTCGGACGCAGGAAATCATTTTTACACCACAAAAATCTAAAGAGTCCAATTCTATTTACAATCTAAGTGCATAAAAATGTCACTTGACTTTTTTTAAATTGTTTTTAGCTCCTGGCACAGATCTTTTTAAAGTTTTTTTTGTACTCAACTAACAAACATTTTGCTCAGATGTTTCTGACAGTCGTTTGTGTTTGTTCAGTTCCTTTAGAGCAGAAGCAAGTGTCTTTTTAAAGTAAAAAATAAGATGACATAATCCTTTATAAGTCCCTTAGTGGGGATATTACAGAATCTCTTACTCTTTAAAAAACATTCAAGTAAAAAAGCATGAATTCTGTCTATTTTTTTGCTGAAAACATGGAGAAGACAAAACAATCAGGAACTCCTTCCAACCTGAAGTAGTTTATAAAGTTCAGTTTCTGCTGAGACGGTCAGAGCTGATCTCTTGTGTCGCTCAGAGTTGATTGAATCGCCCACTCAGTGCGTCTACAGGTGTGTATCTGTTGGGTGATTATGAATTAAATCTGAGGTCAGCGTGAAAACAGATGAGTCGGGTCTAAAGCCCACAGCCGCTCCCTGTGGTCGGTTTTAATGAAGCTGCTTTTATCTTCTGCAGGAAGTATTTTCCACTTCAGTCACCAGCGATAGACGAGAAGCCCTCCATGTTTACGCTGGACGAGCCAGAAGCCTCCCTGACCTAAAGAATCAGAATCTTTAATTTACATATTTGCATTACATCTTACAATATTGGAATAAATGTGCTTGAAAAATAGTCAAATATCTGAAAACATTGATGTGATTTCATGTTTTTTAATGTCTGTACATGTTAGTGAATATCTAAACTTTGAATAAGGAACAATAAAATAGAAATGTTGTGCTGCAGGTGCAACGCAAAGATATATATATATATATATATATATATATATATATATATATATATATATATATAGCATCAATATTAATACTTAAATTAAATTAAATGTTTTTAAGAAACATTAGCTTTCTCTCACAAATGTGTTATTTATATTTTTTTATCCTCACTGATAAAAAAAATGGTGAAAAACGGCATAAACTCAAAGTCCCAGCATGCTTTGCGGCCGTGCGTCTTATCCAGCGGAGCCGGGTGTTTTCTCTCCGTGCGTCATGGTTACCTCCCGAGTGTACGAGCTGCAACAAGCGCGCGACAACCCCCACCACAATAAGACCGGAAGTGGAGAGATTTAGCCTTCAAAATTAAAGCCTGAAGTTTTACAGCGGGCTGCTCAACACGCTACACTAATGCTAAGCTAACAACGAGCTCAACACGTATTGTGTAACGCTCCAGTGTGTTGAGAAACTCACACACTCTCTCAGTGACGGAAGTACGCAACACATTTACCAAAGTAAAAGCACCGATAAGCAACAACTATGTAAAATACACGAGTGTTGTTGATTCCTTCCTCTAAACAGTTAAATGTATTGTCTCAACTATACGTAATACATGCAGTTTGCTAGTTTAGTCCAAAGTTTCCCAACATAAATGTCACCAGATGCTGTGAGACGACGAGTGAGAAGAGAAATAAATCTGAATAATTTATGCACCAAATACGTTGCACATACAAGGAATTTGACTCAGTGAATAAAATAATATAAAATATAATAAAAGAACCATATGAGTGCAACAACAGATACTTTAAACAAGTATATTTACAAAAATAAAAGTGGCAAGTGTATTTTAATAAGACAAAAAAAATATTTTTTTCAGTTTCTGCTCCTTTTTCCGCTAATCTTTTTTTTTTTTAATCTGTTGTATTATTTAGTATAGTGTATTTTCTTGTGCAGCCCTTTGATTCAACTTCCTTTTTATTTTGTACTTGCTTAGAGACCGGAAACGGGGTGCAACACTCTGCCTGGTGTTGAGCTTGACGGCTCTTTGCTCGTCAGTCCGAAACCGAGCGAGCAAAAACATCACTGAGAGGAGACTCGGCGGTCTGGGAGGGTCTCCATCAGGAGTCCGGCTTACTGCTCAGCTGCCTGTCTGTCTGCTCACCTGTCTGTCTGCTCACCTGTGTGTCTGTCTCTCTCTCTGTCTGTGGGTGGAGGGACTCGGCTGCAGCGGGAGGATGCTCTCTCCTCCTGCCGGGAATCAGGACTTCCCTCTGCTGTCATCCGGCCGGGATGCTGCGGTGTGAACGCGGGGCTTCTCTCTCCTCCTCTGCCCGCATGAAGTTGCCTCACCTGCGGTGATTAAAACCCTCTTTTCAGCCTCTTCATCCTCCTCCTCCTCCTCTTCCTCATCTGGAACGATCCTTGCACAGTGGAAATAACTCGCTTCTTTTTTTAAAATTTTTTTTAGAGACTGAGAGGCTTCACACCCTGTTCTCCTGACTCTGGTGGATTTTATTGTGTGTGTGTGTGTGTGTGTGTGTGTGTGTGTGTGTGTGTGTGTGTGTGTGTGTGTGTTACTCGCGCACAGAGTTGTGAATGGGTTTGTGAGCCTTCGCACGTTTTTTTTTGTGTGTGGTTTTTTTTGTGTCGCTCCTTCCAGCGGAAACCGTCTCCACCTTTTACGCGCCGCGCGCGCGTTAATCCGCGCAGGGATGATGTGAACAAACGGAGGAGACAGGAGGGAAAAACACACAAACAAGCAGCCCGTGTGTGTAGTAACCATGGCTGGTGCCGAGGTCGAGGATTAGTGTGAGGAGGGATTATATTTTCCAGGAGCAGAATCCTCCATCAATTGTGCGTTTTTCCATTGGACAGAACTTCAACAAAAAAAAAACCCGTTAAAATATGTTCTCTATTTCCGTCTCTTCCTTCTTTTATTTCCTTTATAATAAGTAAAATTTAATCCTTGGCGCCGTGGAGCCGTCTACACATCTTCCAGGCTGAGGCTCAGAGTTAAAAACTGCAGTTTATAAACACAAGAAAAGTTCGTTTTTTATGACTCAACCGGGTGCACTATGAGTCGATATAACGTCACGGTTTTTATAGTTTATAGTGCAATAAGAACACGGTTATAGTCCCTTTAGAAATATTAAAGGAGATTGCACTCAACCCACAGGAGAGAAACACGAAATACTGTCGGAGTGCATCAGAAACTCTGCGGGATTATTCATTCAGCAGCAGACCTGAGGATGAAGATGATGAAGATGATAAAGGCTGATTGAGAGCCGCCTGGTTTTTTTCTGCGCTATTTAAATTCACCTGCTGGATGCAGAACTATATGGACGCAGAGATCTGACCAGAGATGGAAAATGACCCGTGAGTAATGAAATAACTCTTAAGAAACACACACACACACACACACACACACACACACACACACACACACACACACACACACACACACACACACACACAACACATGTTTCTGTACATTTACCGTCACGTGCATGAATCATATTGTCACATTTGAGGATTAACGCAGTTATCGGATAGCTTAATAAATGTGCACATATATGGAATTAGACGCCGCTTTCCCTTTGCTCTTCTTACTTGTATACAAAAAGCAAAAGATCAATATAAAAAAGACAGTAAACAGTAGTCATGTATGTTATAGGTTAACATACATGAAGCATAATGTGCCACGAGCCATTTGAAGGTATTTCTTTTAACCGTGTAGAAGATTATGAAGTTAAAATAGCATTATTAAGTGTGATTGTGAATAGATTTTTAAGCAGCAGGTGGACAGCCTTCTTGTTCCTCGATCTGTTTAATTTTGATCAATCACAGCTCGGATTTCTCTGTATTGATGCTGATAATGTGCACATATGAGCATCAATATCGTATGTATGCAGAGATAATGAGCATTTAGGAAAGAAAGATGAGGAATTTACGAAAATTAAATGTCTGAAACCAAAAAAAAAAGATATTTTTGGGCGATTAATATCAATTAATCGATAATGTGTCTGCTGGTCTAAAGGATCTTAAACCAGAAGCAGCAGCCGGAGTGAAGCGGCGGCAGCGGCAGCGAGAGCGGCAGTGGCAGCAGCCTGAGTGAAGCAGCGGCAGCGAGAGCGGCAGCGAGAGCGGCAGCGAGAGCGGCAGCGAGAGCGGCAGCGAGAGCGGCAGCGAGAGCGGCAGCGAGAGCGGCAGCGGCAGCGAGAGCGGCAGCGAGAGCGGCAGCGGCAGCGAGAGCGGCAGCGAGAGCGGCAGCGAGAGCGGCAGCGATAGCGGCAGCGATAGTGGCAGCGGCAGCAGCCTGAGTGAAGCAGCGGCAGCGGCAGCAGACACGGTTCCCCGTCAGATGAGCGAGGATGTCGGACCGGAGCGCCCCGGGCTGCCGGCTCAGGCTGGACTGGGTCTACGGGTACCGGGGCCACCAGTGCCGGAATAATCTGTACTACACCGCCGGGAAGGAGGTGGTGTACTTCGTGGCCGGGGTCGGCGTGGTGTACAACACCAGAGAGCACAGCCAGAGGTTTTACCTGGGACACAACGATGACATCATCAGGTAAGACTATGCCGCCACACCTGTTAGAAGTCAGTTTGATCTACTTTCAATTGATTTTATAAGATATTTTCCTCTTCACACGTTTCTTTGCGTGTATCTTTTTGCCTTTGACACGATGCGTTTGACAAATCAAGCGAGCATCTTCCACACAAAGTCATTTTCATGAAATAAATCGCTCTCTTTGTTCCATTTTGATGAATATTTGTGGTCGACAAACTCTACTGAATGAAATCTTCAGTCCTGAATGTTTCACCTTCCCACTCTGAGTATTGTTGTGTTGCCTCCGGGCGACTCTTCGACTTCTCTGAGATGTTTTTTAGAAACTCTGCCGGGGTTTTTTCCTCCCACACAGTTCTGTTTGACAGAAGCCAAAAAAAAATCTAAACAGAAACACTTCTTCTTCTTCTCTGTGGCACAAGGATGCTTTTTAGCTGATGATTTGTAGAGGTGCGGGAAAAACTCGATACAGCGATAGTATCGCGATATTTTGAGTGGCGATAATGTATCGATACCCGAAAGCCGAGTATCGATCTTTTATTAAATCAATTTTAAACGTTTTTTGGTCCTACATTAGTCAAATCAATTTATTTTTTGTTGACAAAGCTTTCCTTTGGGGACAATTTGCGGTTGAAAAAAAGCTAACAAATCGCAATAATCAATATATCGCAGTACCGTGATATCTGTGGAGCAAAAAATTGGTTCCACAGTTTTCAGCGGGTGAAGCGTATGATGAACCCTGGTTGTCTCATAACATGTAATCTAACAACTGCTGAATATGTTCATGATGTTTTGAATCTAATACAACAAAGAGGCCTGAGATGATGAAGTCCTAACGAGCCGCACAGCTGTGATCTTCTTAGAGGAACAGACGCAGTTTCAGGTGATGAACGCCGGCGTGCTCATCTGAAATTAATAAACTGGAAGCGGGAGGAAAAGAACAAAGCAAAAATTCACAGGAGAACATTGAATTACCCATTAGGTGCAGCTCTCTGGAATATCTCACTACAACGAGATGATGAAAGATATTATAGTTTTCTGAAAAGATATGATTATAAACTTCACAAAGATGAGCAATGTGTCAAAAAAAGAGCCCATAAATCCTCCAGAACCCTGTTTAACGCCAAGAGGACGGTCCGTTGATCCGCACGAGCCAATTGAACATTTGTTCACAAACACCCAAAACCTTTAATCTGGGATTATCTCATGGCAATTACATAACGGAGAGTCTGTTTCACGGTCAGGACGGACCGACAGGTGTCTATTAATTATTATATTGTATTGAAGAATGCCCAAAATGTGAGAGGAAGCACCTGAAACGACAGAAACCATCTTTGGAAAAATGTTCTTTTTTGAGGGGCTCATGTCCCATCCGCTAACATTAAGGGGGCGGGGCTATGCCTTAGTGGGCGGAGCTATACTGCAGCCAGCCAGCAGGGGGAGATTGGGATGTTTCGGCTTCACTTTTTGGGTAGCTGTCATGTCGGCCATCTTTAATACAGTCTGTGGGTTGAACTCACAGAGAATAATCTCTGCAGCTTCATGGAGCTTTTTTAACCTCTTTTAGTTGCTAGTTTGGGTTTTGCATCTGATTCAGGAAGTAAATGCACTTTACAAAAACATTTTTTTTCGCCATTTTGTCCGCTTTATTTATACATTTAGTGACCCTCAATCATTATGGAACTGCAAGGGTGCAAAAAAAGGCTCCAATTATTTACTCCTATATCTACAAAACACCATCTATTTCTAAAGAGGACTTGCATTGTTGAGTGCATTGCGATGCTCCGACAACGTGCTCACCGTCGCACAATAGTTGTATGTAAATGAATGTAAGTTGTTAGGCCCCGGGGTCGTCGGTTGTGTGTCGATATCTGCAGCGTTTTGTCGTTACGTGTTGAGCGGCTGATGAAGGAGAAGCAGCAGAAGGGATTTTCTCTGTTGATGAGAGCAAATTAAGGCAAGTGGAGGAGGAAGACGAAGCAGCGAGGGCGCCCATTCATCCCAACGAAACACACACACACACACGTGCGCACACACACACGCACACCTGGCATGTTCATCGACACTAAACAGCCGATGAGTCATCAGAGCAGCAGGAGTGTTTGGACAGTTTATTCAGAAGGCCAGTCAGCTGCTGCCTGTGGTACTGTGTGTGTGTGTGTGTGTGTGTGTGTGTAGTACTAATTGAAAAGCTGGATGCTGCCTCATGCCCTCCGATAGGAGTGTTAGATTTGCGTTTGTGCCAAATTAGCAGAGCTCACAGCTGACAGTACGGTGGGATGTGCGGCGTCGCCTCCGAGCCGCCGCGACGCTTCTGACTTCATGTGAAAACGTTTCTGCACAAACAGACGATCGCTGTCACGCAACGAGGGATTCAAACCGCGGCGTGAGGCGATTATTTGACATGCAACTTTAACCAGACAGTGTGTATGTTAGTATGAAAGTGTCTTTTGAAGGTTTTTATCTGCAGGTTAATGTTTTTTACATTTTTATGTGTGTCACAATAATAGTGGAGGAAGTATTTAGATCCTGAGTGAAAGTACTAATACTACACTGTAAAAATATTGCGTTAAAAATCCTGCATTGAATATGTTTCTTCAGTAAAAGTATGACCACTGTTATATATTGTATCATCATTTTATTGTTACTGATGCATTACTGTTGTATTTGCTTGAGGTGGAGCTCCTTTTTAATTATTTACTTATCCTATTTTCATGATTATAGATCAATCTAATGATAATTTTCTCAATTAATGGATTAATTGTTTGATTTGTAAGAATAACGATGACTCTAAACCTAAATTTTGACTAATATATTAGAATTAGGAACATTATTAAACATGTTTCTACATCATAAAATGACTTAAATCAGATTAAATAATCCTTTATTAGTCCCTTAGTGGGGAAATTACAGGATTACAGCAGCGCTGCTCACAAGTAAATAAAGATGAAGTAATATAAATAAACAGTAGAACAGTAATAAAACAAAATTAAAATAAATAAACAGTAAGAAAAATATGAAACATACAGATGGAATAAAAAAGAGGACTTTTGTGGTTTCGCTGCGTCGATTTCGAAATTTTTTTTTACCCTCGTTCACTTCCTGGTTCCAATTAATATGAGTCACATGTTTGGATATTCTCTATATTTAATATAACACAGTTTTTTTATTTGGGGAACCATTTGTACGCCAGACAAGAACCGAGTGGGATCAACACATCTGGAGTTTAAGCATCACGGCTGAATGGAAAAACCCCGTTTATGGAAAATATTCATCTTTTTTTGTTGGTGCCTAAAGTGTCAAAATATTTAAAAACATATAAAAAATCAGTGACGGAAACAATCTGTTTTCATTTGATCTTCCTTAAACATTCTCCTGTGATCCTCGTCTCTCTACTATGAGTCTGAAGAGCTGCTTTAATGACGACATTAGCATGTGTTAGCATGTTAGCATGTTTTAATGACTTCATCTCGTGATAATCGCTGAAACACAAACACACGTCTGGACTCCAGGTCGTCTGCTGCACTGCGGCTGCTCCCACAATGCAATGGGGGGGGAGGAGGGGGATCTGCAGACGACCGAGGTAGTAATTACATTTGCATTTTAGTCACTTCGCCAAACGCTGTGACTAAAAGATGACTTACAGCGAGCGTGACAGCGGAGGGAGAAGACATCAGGTCCTGGATCAGCACTTTGTTTTATACAAGCAACCAGAGGAACCAGCGAGACGAAGGAAGTAACTTTAAAAAATAGTCATTCGGGAATAACAAGTGACTTAACCTGTTGGAAACTCCGACTGCTACCATTTTAATACCCAGCATGCCCCATTCAGACAATCTTTTGACATAAAAAACATCATTTTTTTCTATTTTTGAACCAAACGACACAGTTTTTTGACTGAAACTCCTTCCTAACAGAACAAGACTT
>NW_027176240.1:1555142-1575142 GCF_023055335.1 Clinocottus analis | reverse complement strand
CAAATCTGTTCTTCATTGAAGTGAAGAGGGAGATTTCAAGGTCACAGCAGTGACCACACACACACACACACACACACACACACACACACACACACACACACACACACACACACACACACGATCACCAGGATTCAGTATCATTACACCATCAACAAAGCGGAGAGGTGTAACGATTCTGAATCCTGGTGGTTGTCTGTGTATGTGTGTGTGTGTGTGTGTGTGTGTGTGTGTGTGTGTTGATAATGATGCCATTAAGCAGTGAGTGTATTTATAGTCTCTTTGTAAAAGAGAACACACTCTGACCCTCCGAGAGATTAAGAGGAAGACGAAGATAAAAAAAGTGTGTGATTTCATCTGAGAGTTGATTTAAAAGCAACTTGTTTTCTATTTGTATCTCATTTATTTATCAATATGTCACATTGACTAATAAATAATATTGTTGTGTGGTTTGATTACACAAAAGCCAGAGTTTGTCTTGAAGTTGTGCGCCGTCCTGTCGCCCTCAGCCTGGCGTTGCACCCGGAGCGCTCCCTGGTGGCGACGGGGCAGGTGGGGAAGGATCCCTACGTGTGTGTGTGGGACTCCTTCACCGCGCAGACCGTCTCTCTGCTGCGGGACGGACACACACACGGCATCGCCTGCCTGGCGTTCAGCGCGGACGGACAGGTGAAGCACGCACACACACACACACACACACACACACACACACACACACACACGCACACACGCACACACGCACGTTTCATGTTTGAGGTGACACACTTCACGCACACACTGAGCAAGATTAATGATCTTATTCAACTGGCTGACCGCTGTGGTTGTGTGTGTGTGTGTGTGTGTGTGTGTGTGTGTGTGTGTGTGTGTGTGTGTGTGTGTGTGTGTGTGTGTGTGTGTGTGTGTGTGTGTAAGTGTCTATCCAACAGATGTTTTTTGTCATTAAAGGACAATCGTGTGTCAACCTAAAGGTCACAAAAGAATTGTGCTTTACTTTACTTTACACACACACACACACACACACACACACACACACACACACACACACACACACACACAGACACACAGACACACACACACACACACACACACACACACACACACACACACACACAGACACAGACACACACACAGATACCTGCTCTTAAAGGGACAGTCACCTTTAACAATACTTGCTCTTAAAGAGACAGTCACCTTTAACGATACCTTCTCTTAAAGGGACAGTCACCTTTAATGATACCTGCTCTTAAAGGGACAGTCACCTTTAACAATACCTGCTCTTAAAGGGACAGTCACCTTTAACGATACCTTCTCTTAAAGAGACAGTCACCTTTAATGATACCTGCTCTTAAAGAGACAGTCACCTTCAACGATACCTGCTCTTAAAGAGACAGTCACCTTTAACGATACCTGCTCTTAAAGGGACAGTCACCTTTAATGATACCTGCTCTTAAAGGGACAGTCACCTTTAACGGTACCTACAGCGGGGCCTTTTTAAATGATTTTTTTCACATATCTGTAGATATAACAGAGTGAATAGCAGCCTCTTGCTGTCCCGGCACCAGACAGCTCTTGACCTCATGACATGATTCGTATTAATTCTGCGTCATTGTAAGTTCGCTCTATCAGCAAAATGCCCGGATTGTAAATCTTTTCTGACAAGGTCCCCGTTGTGCGTTTAGCTCCAGACCTCCATCGCTCAAATTCACATCAAAAGTAAAAACACAAAACCGGACTCTGGCAAACCGAAGCAGAGAAACAAAGGTCGAGGTGCACGGACGGGTCAGAAAAACAGCAGACTTCTACTAAATCATCCAACAAAATAAACCTCAGGAAAGTGACCTTTACGTCAAAGACACATCCACGAAGTGAAGAGCAGAAAGATTTTAACACGGTGAAAACTGTGGAAACAATTTTGTCTCCAGACCTCCTTTTTCCCTGTGTGTGAGGCCTCAAATTAATTCCAATACTTGTGTTTATTGTATGTATTTGTTCAGCAAAGGCTTGGGAAAAAAATGTATATCTGCAAAAAAATCACTTTTAAAAAGATATTTTGATCGTAACTATGAACATCCAGCATGATATGAGCCAGATTCTCCAAAAAAGCCTCCTGGAGCGTCAATAAGACACCTTTATGGAAAGATTAGGACCTAAAGAATCAGAATCTGCAACAAAAATCACAATAAAACAAAGTCTTGGTCTGTTAGGAAGGAGTTTCAGTCAAAAAACTGAGTCATTCGGTTCAAAAATGAAAAGAAATGACGTACTTCAAGTCAAAAGATTGTCTGAATGGGGCATGCTGGGCCTTAAAATGGGAACGGGAGGATTTCCAAAAGCTTAAACTACAGTAAAAAGTCTCTAAATGTTATCCAGTGAACCAGATTGTTGCTGAGGAAGAACACAGTTGAAACTCTGGCTTTCATAACCAGCAGTGAGCTGCTTGGGGTTGTGTTGTTGTTGCGTTGTTGTGTTGTTGTGTTGTTGTGTTGTCTCCGGCTCTGACGGCTGTGTTTCCTTTCTGCCTCGCTGTCAAAAAATACATGAAACAAAACCAGACAATGCCGTTGCGTCGGCAGTTTTTTTGACTTCGGTCACGATGACTTAACAGCCGCGAGTAAATCAGAGCGAACGCCGAATCAATAAAACAATCATAAATCCAGCTGCATAATGAATCAAGCGCTCGGGCTTTGATGCAGATGATTTATAATTAAGTCGTATACCTCAGAGTCTTGAATACTTTATACTCTGCTTTCTGCACCGCTGCTGCCCTTCAAGTAAAATGTAATCAAGAGCTGCTAAATATGTGATTCGGTCCAACTTTGTCTTCACGTATAAGAAAAGAAGAACAGAGGAAGAGGCTAACTCCTTTTCTCCAAATAGGTTATTTAAATGATAATGAATGAAAGTAACATGAGGGGTTGTGGGATGTGCTGTTCTAGTTCATGAAAACATCACAAGTTTCGGTTACAGTATAACAGAAATAAGGCGTAGAAAGCTACATTATCAGCATTTAAAGTAGGAATTTTGCTTTTTAAATCTTCAACTGCTGTTAAAATTAATTGCAAAGTCAGAAAGTTCTGTTTGTTTTGAGAATGCAGGAAAACAAAACACCGTTGAATCTCATAATTTGTTTCTTTTACTATTAACCCAATCTGAAAGAAGTCAATTTTGGGACTTTTAAGTTTAAATTGCTTACTTTCAGAACACATAACTGTGACGTCAGTCGACAAAATGTTGAATAAATCTTTTGTTTCACTTTAATCAAGTTAAAAGTGCTTTAACTGGTTATGAAACCAGAGTAAACGAGACCCCGCTGCAGTAAAACGAGAGGTTTTCTAAAGCGACTGCCGCTTTGAAACACTACCTCTTTTGTCCACAGGGGCCGCCAGAGGCAACACAAAAATAAAGTTCCATTAGTGGCTTTAAGTTATTTGTTCACATTTACTGTTCAGTGTGCGCTGCAGTATGAAACATGATGATGCTGTTAGATAAAATATTACTGTAACTTAGCTTAAATTGACAGAAGTAAACATCCTGAATGATAAACTCAAAGCCTTAAATTCATGAAATTAAGTTTCTATTTTGTCGACTTTTTTCGGCTTTAAGTTAAACTTTTATATTGATTTATTTTAACTTTTTTTTTACTACAGTGTGATTTTCATGATTGTGTTTCATGAGCTCAAAGCTCTCAGTTATAGTTTAGGAAGTTTTATTTTACATTAAAGACATATTTCATAAGTAAAAATAACTAAGTAACTGCTGACCTGAAGCATCTCTCTCTCCCTCTCTCTCTCTCTCTCTCTCTCTCTCTCTCTCTCTCTCTCTCTCTCTCTCTCTCTCTCTCTCTCTCTCTCTCTCTCTTGTAGCGGTTGGCCTCAGTCGGCCTGGATGCCAAAAACACATTGTGTATCTGGGAGTGGAAGAGAGGGAAGATCCTGGCTACAGCCACCGGACACTCCGACAGGGTGTGTGTGTGTGTGTGTGTGTGTGTGTGTGTGTGTGTGTGTGTGTGTGTGTGTGTGTGTGTGTGTTCTGTAAACTGCATATGTTTGCTAACATCTCTTCTGTCCTCCAGATCTTCGACGTCAGCTGGGATCCGATTCAACAGAACCGTCTGGTGAGCTGTGGAGTCAAACACATCAAGGTAACACACACACACACACACACACACACACACACACACACACACACACACACACACACACACACACACACACACAAATAGAGTCTGGGCATCTTCAACACTTTAACTTCACACAGAAAAACACAGCATAAAAAAACAACAGAAAGAAAACACTAAAAACTGACGCTCCCAGTTTAAATTCTTAAGCGTTAGCATTTTACGCGTTAGCCGGCCACATAACCGTAAAAATGAGAACATTATGTGGGCCGGCGATCAGTCTGGGATCCAATCTCTGATGACTGATAACCCTCCGCCTCTCCTCACCGAGGGAACTGTAATTCTGGGGTTTAAGTCTATAGCCGGCAGATATCTGGGTCAAGACTTCCTTTTTTTTTTTCCGTTCGCTGGTCGTTAAATCGGATTAGCGCCTTGAGATGTGAGAGTAATTACTTTCAAGGATTCAAGGATCATTTATTGCCTTTGTGCAACACAGGGATGCATAAAACAAAGTGCCGTTTCAGCCCATTTGCAACTCAAGAAAGACATTAGTGCACAACACAAAAACAGAAGTGCATTTCTGGAGTTAGCATCATAAACAGCAGCGACAAAGACAATTATCTAGCTTAATAATGTGGCGGACATCTTAACTTAATCTCAAAGAATACAAGTACAACATCAGGGAAATAATGTCCGTCAAACTTTGACTGATATTTTGAGCACGACGGAGTGAAGACGTGGGCTGGACACTCACAAACCTCCCGGCAGTGGATTAGCCTGAGCTCCTAGCTGGGTTAGCTTAGCATCTCGGCTTTCCCTCCCTGCACCAGTTTGGTACCAAAAAATCTGGCCAGTTGTCTCAAAGTCTGCTGCACTTCAATCCCCGACGTCTTCTTTTCCGATGTTGATGAATGCATCCTGTCAAACACCAAATTTAGACTAAAAAAAAATGGAGTGAACTTCCTGTGAGCTACTGGCTAACTAGCATGTAAATGTGCCGCGTTTTGTCATGCTATTTTTGCAGCTACGTGTTTGGTTGAGATGTTTTCTTGCTCTGCGGCGTGTCGGCGCTCTCATGGCCGCTCAATCTGTTTGTAATTGTGCTGTCGAGTCTGAACGCGGCTGTAATGAGCAAGAACGTAAAGGTCTCCTCTGTCTGAGTGACAGAACGTCCTTCGCTTCAAGCAGAAGACCGATGGATCCAGCAGAGTCACGTATTGCTGTCCGTAAAGGTCTCATGTGTCCTCTCTTTCTCTTTCTCTTTCTCTTTCTCTCTAGTTCTGGTCTCTGTGTGGTAACGCTCTCACTCCAAAGAGGGGGATTTTTGGGAAGACGGGCGACCTGCAGACCATCCTGTGCGTGGCGTCCGCTAAGGACGACTTGACGTACTCCGGGGCGCTCAACGGGGACATCTACGTCTGGAAGCTGCTCAACCTGATACGCACGGTTCAGGCGGCGCACGGGGTGAGCGACCTTTTGACCTCAAAGTTATTCAGCTGTGGCGAAAAATATAGAAGAAAGCGTTGCTGTTATTCAATGTAGCCCCAAAAAAGGCTTTGAACATGTGTTATTTTAAGAGTAGAATATGTAAAAGATGTTTTAAAGTGTCATGCTGTAAATTGGATGAGAAAATAGCAAAAAATATTAAAAATTGAGAGGTTTTGAACATTTTTCTGCATCAACATCTTTGTTAATTATTGGAGACATATTTTGGATTTGCACCTCATTGTTAGGCTCTTTACTACTTAATATATTTACTCTCTACCTAAGACTTTTTACTGGTTATTTTTAGTGGAAATTTGCTGTAAAAAGGAAAATAATAATATATTGATTTGCTTAGTTTCTGAAGGCAGACATAAACATTAGATAATTTATATCAACTACTATCAAAGCTTTGATCGAAAAATAAGTGTCGGTATCATAAACGATTCAAATGTCTCTGTGTGTGTGTGTGTGTGTGTGTGTGTGTGCAGGCTGGTATCTTCAGCATGTATTTCTGTGAGGAGGGTTTTGCAACAGGAGGCAGAGACGGCTGCATCCGGCTGTGGGACGCTGACTTCAAGCCGATCACCAAGATCGACCTTCGGGAGGCCGAGCAGGGCTACAAAGGTACAGACAGCAGCGCTAAACACCGGCGTGCAGTCCCAGCATGCATCAGCGCAGAGGGGGGGACGCTTCGATGTGCAAGACCAAGTTCATGCACCAACGAGAACATGCCGAGCTAGCTTTTTAGTGCTAGCGAGCTTCTCACTGGCTCTAATTATTCCAATATAAGTAACGTCAGCATAGTTAGCATAGTTAGCATAGTTAGTCGTCAGCTGTCTCCGTCTAAATGTGAAAGTTTAGATACTAGACACAAGATGTCTTCCACTTCACTGGAAAGTCTCAGGTTTGTTCAAACATGTAAGCATATTTTTGAAAAAAAAAACCTTTTTTGGCCACTTATCCATGAACGTCTATCGTTAGCTCACTAAAAACAAAGATGTTTTTAAAGGTGCAGATATTTAAAAAAGTAAGACGTTTGTGAGGAGCTAACGGCAGCTACAGGGCGTCGTCTAGGTGCGTGTGAGACGACACGAAGAAGCGACAGTTTGTTTTCACCACAATGGCGGCTCCTGGAGAGGTTAGCTTAGATGTTAGCTTAGAGGTTAGCTTACAGGCTGCAACAGCATCAGCTACATCAGAACATGGAGAGCATTGAAACAAGACACTGAAGGCTTTTCTCGATGTTTTCTCGTCCCCGCAACGCGTCTCCTAGCGGCGGAGGAGGAGGACGGGCCGTCTCATTTTTCATCTGATAAACAGCGAACACATTAAATTCAGCGCCCGATGCCTCAGCGCTATTATTTAAGCTACGGTGGCTAGCTGCTAGCTGTCACCCACTCTGGCTGTTTATTCGTCGACTCGCTGTCTCAACCCGCTAATATTAGGCGATGATTAGACTTTAGGGGTGAAGTTACTCTTTAATTAAGGAAATCAAGTCACATGTCTCATTAGTTTTAGACTTATAGAAGCCAAAACGTCCAATTTCCATATCGCGTGTTAGTTGAAAGGTTTATATAAACACATGAAGATAAACAATCTTTACTGTGTGTCCTTAACTTCTTAACCAAAAGTAAGATATCCAGGTACAGATTGCAGGTTAACATCGGTGGAGATGGACAGACAGACTCGACTTTCGATCTCTCTGACTGGCTATATACACCTTTCCCTTCAAACCTCGATTAAGCTAAATGAACCCACTGAAGTTAAATATCACTTCATCTCCTTTTCTAAAGGCAGACTTTTTTACCCATAATCCTCCTCGCCGCAGAAGAATAGAGAGAAGAGAAAAGGTCACTTTGTAAAGGAAGACTCTTTTGTCGGCTGAAGGTTGTGACGCTTCAGTCTGAGGAGGAGGTGGAGGCTCGAATCCTCCACTTCAGTCTTTCTCTTTCTCCCGTAAAGACATTCATGACGTTCGGCTGTCAAGAAAAATAACCTGATTTTCCGTCTTTGAGGAGAAGTTTTTCAGGCGAGCAGAGGCGTAAAAAAGTTTGTCTCCAGCAGGAGAAGGTGACGAAGCTGAAAAAACCCAGAGGTGGCGAACGTTTGAACTCCTTAGTGACGACGATAGAGATGCTATTTCTTTTCATAAAAAAAAGCTGCGGGGGTGCACCATGAAGCCCCCGGCCTCCTTTTTATGTCTCCTCCTTCTGAAGGTAAAAGTTTTGTCTTCTCTGTTTCCAGCTGTTGGCAATGACCTCGTTCTGGAGAAAGTGGAAGCTCCTTTAAGGGCTTTGACGGAGGTTTAACCCGGTGAAAACTGACGAACCAAATTTGTCTCCAGACCTCTTTTCTCCTGTGTTTGAGTCGTTGTAGGAACCGCAAATTAATTACAATACTTGTGTTTATTGTATGTATTTGTTCAGCAAAGTCTTGGGAAAAAAATGTATATTTTCAAAAAAAATCACTTTTAAAAGATATTTTGATCATAACTATAATCATCCAGCATGATATGAGCCAGATTCCCCCCAAAAGCCTCCTGGAGCGTCAATAAGACACCTTTTTGGAAAGATTAGGACCTAAAGAATCAGAACCTGCAACAAAAATCACAATAAAACAAAGTCTTGTCCTGTTAGGAAGGAGTTTCAGTCAAGAAACTGTGTCGTTCGGTTCAAAAATGGAAAAATATTACGTATTTTATGCCAAAAGATTGTCTGAATGGGGCATGCTGGGACTTAAAATGGGAGCGGGAGGATTTTTGCACACAGTTTTCAAAAGGTTAACATAGGTTAAGAACAGAAAAGGTTATTTAAGTTTATTTTTCCTCTCTGAAGGTGAAATATTAAAATCTATAAGACAAGTTTTGGTCCTGTTATCAGGAAAAGTCTGAAAAAACTACTTTTTGATGGATTAAGTATTTATGATTCCCAGTGGATGAATTCCTCTGACTTTGATGTTTTTTTATTTGTTTATTTGTGATTAAAAACATCAGAATCTAATTCAAATCTAGTGTTTTGACAAGTAGGTTTTCACAGACGAGGAATCTGCTTTAGTGTGATAATAAACAACAAGAACAGTATAGTAAGAGACACTTGAATAAAATCATTTGAATGAAAAAGAAAAGACGTAATATGAAATATATCTTAATTTAAATAAAACAGCATCAAAGTTTGTAAGAGAAGAAATGTGCAAAGGTTTACTGTGCGAGTATAAAAAAGCTTAATATTGTATAATATTCCAAGAGAACGTCTTTTAAATCACTTTAACTCTTATTCTCCTAACATATTTAACATAATTGTGTTGTTATGTACTTCATGTCTGTAATAATCTGAAGAAAAAAGTGAGTTTCCATATTGTGTAAAAGCAAAATTAGCAGCTCACTTGAAGATCTTTGTGTTTTCTTCATCTCTGTCTCCTTAATGACTGATAGTGTGCGATACTTTAAATTACTTTAATTTAAAATATATTCTATGTTATTTCATATTGTTGAAGTCTACTTTCACCAGAGATAAAGTTTCATTGAGGCACTTGATAAAAATTAAGAAAAATGAGCCCAACAGAATTTAAGCTGTACAGAAAATAGCTTTTCCAGTTTTTACCCTTTAAAGGCTGATTTAAATTTGGACGACTAATATCTGGATTCCTCTTCTGCAGCCGTATTCAAAGCAGACAAGAAACGCATCATTTATTCAGACGCTGACAGACGAGAACGAGCGACATGAGAGTAAACATTAAAAAGCTCAGAGGAGCCGAACAACCAGGCATAATAAATCAAAAGCGAAGGCGTCAAAGTGAAGTGAAAGCGAGACATGATAACTATTTTCCTCACATTTCTTTCCTCTGGAGGGTGTTGAGCAGCGATTTGTTAAGGTGAAGTTTTCTTCTGGCGGCTGTTAACGCTTCAGAAATACTTTTTACTTCTTACATCTGCAAGTCCTTCAAATTACCTCATGAACTCGTCTGCTATCAGGATGCTTTGGCTGGTGAATCTGCAGGGACGAGGTTATAACCAAGTTACAGGGAAACCTCACACGGTTATCGCGCCAGACGCTCGAATTGTGAAGCCGAACGGCTCCGCTAATTAAATTTGAAAAATGCCGGGGGAGCAGGAGTGTGACGAAGAGGATAGAACAGACGGAGGAGGAAGAAGAGGAAGAAGAAGAAGTGACTTCCTCTTGCTTTGGTTGGCAAAAGTTAAACATCTTTCCCTCATTGACTGCCTCCTTCTGAAGTGATAATAAACTATTTATTTTCCTTTCGATAAGGAAAAAAGTACAATTATCTCTCCAAGATGTCGAGGAGTGGAGGTGCAAAGTCACAGGAAAAGAAAAGTCAAGTATGAACTGGATGAAGAGTTTAGAAAATTGGAGGTTTTTGTTGTGAATTGAAGGACCAGACGGCTGAAACGATTGGTTCAGTGTCACATGACGGAGGAAGGAACGACCCAAATGCAGACAATCGTATGAAGAATATTTAATTCCAACCTAAAAAATAGGAAAAGGGTTCTCAAAAACAGACCAGACCAACGAAACGGAAGAAAAAAAGCAGGAACTGGATCAGGATACTCAGTACAACCCGGCGAGGGGACAGGAGACAACCAGGGCTAAAGGTAACGAGACGCAGGTGGGAGCAACGAGGAAGCACAGGTGACGACAGTTAGGGGACACAAACGCACAATAAGGAACAAGGCACACGGGGGGCAGGAAGTCCGGAGACACGGAGGATAAACTACAAAATAAAACAGGAAGCCACCCAACACCGTGACGTTCATTCATCAAGGAGTTCATATTTCCTGCTTTTCTTTGAATAATGTGAAGAATTGCATTAGTAAGTAGTGACGTTGGGGTTTGAACTGTTGCACAAAACCCCCCAAATTACTGCTAATATTAGACAATTAGTCACTATTAGTCGCTTTGGGCTCAGGGTAAGTGTGACGACATCAGACGTTCCCTCAGGTAAACTGTGTTTACCTCCGTCAGCATCTTACACCTCTGAGTTCATAAGATGCCTGAAACAAAGTCTGTGGCTAACACGAGCTTAAGATGTGTTACCAATTTGCGTTACAGCACAAGAAGTGACAGTTAATAATCCCTCTCCGGTGAATTCTGAAGCTTTTAAACGTCTTAAAAAGGACGGTTTCTATAACCAAGTTGTCCTTTACAGCCTTGTTGTTTATGGGACCCTGGTGCAGTTCTTTAAAAGCCTCACGTTAGCCTTTGACTTGTAAAAAACAGTGCTAATCCTCTTCCTCCTCTTCCTCCTCCTCCTCCTGCAGGACTGTCTATTCGCAGCGTCTGCTGGCGAGCCGACCGCATCCTGGCGGGAACTCAAGACAGCGAGATCTTCGAGGTGAGACAAACGACAAAAGAAAGGGAACAAAAACACACTCCCCCCCCTCCTGTTGTTTCCTCCCTGCAGAGACGCTTTTATTTTGGCGAGCTAAACGCTGGCTAACCTCACTGCATCGTGTGATACCCGGTCAGCGGTATTGTATTCAAGATGAACTAAACCCAAGAGAGAGAGAGACCGCCAAGTATAAGAGCAAGCTGCAGAAGAAAAGGCCTCAAATTAATCTTAAATATCGAAATTCCCACAGAAAACTGAAGAGGATTCCTCTTTAATCACCTCTTTTATTGCCACATACACACTCGTTGTGTGTTTGTAAGTCCAGCTGGAGAAAGATCTTCATAAATTAACTCCAAGGCGTTGCAGAGGTGGGTTTTATTTTTGCCCTACGAGCATTCACAGTAATGAGGTTAGCAAGTAAATCAGACAATAGACAAGCAATGTAGTATTATGTAACGTAAGAAGTAAAAGTCCTGCGTTAAAAATGACATTTTCAGGACTCATGATGCAGAATCGCTCATTTCAGGGTGATATATATATATATATTATATTATTGAATTAAAATGATTGATGTGTGCAACACTTTAATGTTGCAGTTGGTTAAGAGCTCAATTACTTTACATCCTGCTCGGTTGCTTCATATACAATAATACAGACAATAATTTGATGAAAAATAGTCTGCTATTCATTTTCTGTCGATTAATTGACAGATTATTAATTTCATCTGCACTCATATACACTGTTGTGTAGTTTAATTAACAACAAAACATCATTTTGTACGGACTCTTCACATGTTTTTCCTGTAGAAATCTGAATTTGTGAAGCAAGTAAGTAGAAGTACTCCTACTTGTACTAGTACTAGAGTACTACAGGTATTCAGACACAATTTAGCCTCGACGTGAGAGTCGAGGTTCGAAGTATCTTCGGTTAAAAATGGCGTCTTTCTGCCCGCCTCCAGGTGATGGTGAGGGATCGGGACAAGCCGCTGCTCATCATGCAGGGCCACGGCGAGGGCGAGCTCTGGGCGCTGGACGTTCACCCCAAAAAACCTCTGGCCGTCACCGGCAGCGACGACCGCTCCGTCAGGTCAGCGCGCCGACGCCCACGACTCACACACACACACACACTCACACACACTCACACACGTGATGTCATCGACTGGTTTGAGTTGATTTAAAGCAGCGGTTCTCAAACTTTTTCTGTCACGCCCCACTTAGGAGGAAGCAAAATGTTCGCGCCCCACCGCCCCGACAACATGGGAACAAAATGATGCAGCTTTTTGAGACGCCTCCATTTGGCTTTTTTAATTAATAGACTAAAGGAAATTAAAATCCCTTTCAAGTAAACCAGATTACGCCATGTGACAAAAACTAATAATATGTGCAATTACTCTGTTAAAACAATGGAAATAAAGTTATATATGTGCAAACAATTACTCATATTTGGCAAAAAAGATGATGTTTTCTCCCCATAGCTTAATGTTGAAGTGTCCTTGAGCAAGGCACTGAAGCCACAGAGCTTCACAGCAGCACAAAGATCCTTCATTACTAATGATGGTGACATACAGAGAATAATCCCCCCACTGTGGGATTAATAAAGGATTCTTAAAATAAAAAAATAAAAACCTGTAATACCTCCACGCCCCACTAGAGGGTCGCGCCCCACAGTTTGAGAACCCACTGACTTAAATTGTGACAGTTTCTGCTCGTCTCCAGCATCTGTTCTCGCTGTTTGCTGAGATTCCCCGGGGACCAATTATGTATGAACACACACACACACACACACACACACACACACACACACACACACACACACACACACACACACAGTCAGCTGAACACGGCTGATATGCGGTGGAGACAGAGAAAGATGCTGACACGCTTTCCTCATTTGATTCTCGTCAAAAAGTGACAATGCTGGATCAGGAGTCTGTCGCTGCGTCGCCTCGTTCTCGCCTCGAGTGTTTTCATATTTAAGCTCAGTGTTCAGCTGCAAAATGAGGACGTTTTGCGACTCGTCCGCCATTGTTGTAAAAAAGTCGAGGCAAAAAGACAAAAACCAGTGCAAGCCCACCTTGATCGGACCGTTATTCTGACATGCATACAAGCTGAGAATCCAGTGTTTCTTTCTGGGAGTTTGCACACCAGAGATGTTCAATCATGTTGTTTCAGGTATTACAAACCGTATGTTTAGTGGTCTGATGAGTCCTTTAAACACCAATCTGTTGCTCAAACTGGATGCTGTTTCAATGTCTCACCCGTAACAACACACTCCCACCAAGCAGCCCCCTGCCCTGAATCCCTGCGTCTTATTTATAGCATTAGTGGTGTATCCTATTTTAATAAACCTGTGCGTGTGCGTGTGCGTGTGTGTGTGTGTGTGTGTGTCAGGCTGTGGAGTCTGGCTGATCACGCCCTCATCGCTCGCTGCAACATGGAGGAGGCGGTGCGGAGCGTGGCGTTCAGCGTGGACGGATACCAGCTGGCTCTGGGCATGAAGGACGGATCCTTCACTGTGCTGAGAGTCAGGTAGCACACGCACACGCACGCACACGCACGCACACGCACACACACACACACACACACACACGCACGCACACACACACACAAATCATCCATCCATCCATTTTCAGTCGCTAAGGCTTCTTACCCTATCTCTAAGGCTCCTTACCCTATCTCTAAGGCTCCTTACCCTATCTTTAAGATTCCTTACCCTATCTCTAAGGCTCCTTACCCTATCTCTAAGGCTCCTTACCCTATCTTTAAGATTCCTTACCCTATCTCTAAGGCTCCTTACCCTATCTCTAAGGCTCCTTACCCTATCTTTAAGATTCCTTACCCTATCTCTAAGGCTCCTTACCCAATCTCTAAGGCTCCTTAATCTATCTCTAAGGCTCCTTACCCTATCTTTAAGATTCCTTACCCTATCTCTAAGGCTCCTTACTCTATCTCTAAGGCTCCTTACCCTATCTCTAATGCTCCTTACCCTATCTCTTCGGCCCTTTACCCTATCTCTTAGGCCCCTTACCTTATCTCTAAGACCACTTACCCTATCTCTAAGGCCCCTTACCCTATCTCTAAGGCTCCTTACCCTATCTCTAAGGCTCCTTACCCTATCTCTTAGGCCCTTTACCCTATCTCTAAGACCCCTTACCCTATCTCTAAGGCTCCTTACCCAATCTCTTAGGCCCTTTACCCTATCTCTTAGGCCCCTTACCTTATCTCTAAGACCCCTTACTCTATCTCTAAGGTTCTGAATTCAAATCTCTAGTTGCTTTGTTCGTAACGTGGCGTGAACGAAGCGTTTTTTCCTACGTCCTCCTCAGAGACATGACGGAGGTCGTCCACATCAAAGACAGGAAGGAGGTGATCCACGAGATGAAGTTTTCCCCGGACGCGGCGTACCTCGCTGTCGGCTCCAACGACGGACTCGTGGACATCTACGCCGTCGCCCAGAGATACAAGAAGGTATAGCGGTGGAGGCACCATTTTACTCTCACATGAAGAACTTCTCTTAGTGTGTACTTTAACACCTGCATGTGTAAATAACTCCTCTGTCGGTGTGTCTGACTGAAGGTAGGAGAATGCTGTAATTCAGCCAGTTTCATCACACACCTGGACTGGTCTCTGGACAGCAAAATCCTGCAGACCAACGACGGAGCCGGCGATCGCCTCTTCTACCGAATGCCCAGTGAGTCCCTGCAGTCCAGCGTTGCTCTAATTATGAAGAGAGTGTTTCATATTGTAGGGCAACAATGTGCATCATCACTTCAACTGGTGCAATATAAATAGATTTGTGTTACTTCAACTGGTGCACTATAAATACACTGTAAAAAATGCACTGTGAAATTAACAGTTATAAACTGGCAGCCAATGACAAGTAACTTGCTGAAAAAAAAACACAGCATATAACTACAGTACATTTTTTAATGTCATTGTCATTCATACAGTCATTTTTGGGTGCAATTATATGTTTTTAAAGTGGATTCTTGGTTACTGTGATTTTACCACAGCACTACTGTGTTTTTATAACTTTTCTTTTTACAGTAAAGCTTTGAATACTGTAATATTAAAATGAATACACAGTATTTTAATGGGAAAAAGTTTACAGTAGGTTACTGCTCACAAACAAAGTAAATTTCACAGGCGTTTTTTACAGTGTAGATTTTATTCTATCTGTATATATAATACCGCTTTTGTAGAATCTTTACTGGTTTAATTACTGTTTTGCTGTTTATTTATATTACTTGTATTTAGTTTACTATGTTTCTCTGTGCACTTTATTGTCTGCTGCTGTAATCCTGCAATTTCCCCAGGATTACCTTATTTTATGTTATCTTATCAGTGTTTTTGTTTTAAAGTACTTGAAGCTAAACTTATGGAAAATGCTCATTATTTTACAAAGAAAAAAGCATAATATTTCAAGATAATATACAATATATTTGTATATATTGTATATTATCTTAGGTTTTAAGATATTTAAATGTAACCAGTTAGGTGAGTCTTTAAATCCCAGCTCATGTCTGCAACGTTTCTCTCTGCAATATAAAAATGAAGAAATCCATTAAATTCAAGGGGAGGTTTTTTTTTAGATATCATCTTAGCATGATGTCTGAACAATCTGTCTCTCCGAAGATTTTCCAACACAAAAAGCTCTTCCAGCGTGGAAGATAAAAATCTGCAACGTCCTCACGTTTCCTTTTTCTCGCTTCTGTCTGTCACAAACGATTATCATTGATTTAAAAATTGTGCAACTGTGCTGTTTGCTATAATTAGCATCAACTGCAAAATGCTGCAGGAATGAAAAAAAGTTGATTATGTCTGTTTTCTTTCTCCTCTCCTGCAGTGGGGAAGCCGATCGTCAGTAAGGAGGAGGTCAAAGGTCAGCGCTGGGCGTCCTGGAGTTGCGTCCTGGGCTCAGAGGTCAGCGGCATCTGGCCCAAATACTCGAATCTAACCGAGATCAACGCGGTGGACGCCAACCACGCCGCCGCCGTGCTGGTGACCGGGGACGACCTCGGCCTCGTGAAGCTCTACCGCTTCCCGTGTCTGAGGAAAGGTCTCTTTCCTTTCCTTCATTTCTGGGTCTTTCATGCTTTCTTCTCTCCGGCTTGTCGTTAAACACCAGTCCTCTATTCTCTCTCTCTCTGTTTCTCCAAGGAGCGAAATTCAAGAAGTACATCGGCCACTCGGCCCACGTGACCAACGTCCGCTGGTCACATGACCTGCAGTGGGTGCTGACCACGGGCGGGGCCGACCACGCCCTCTTTCAGTGGAGGTTTCTGCCGGAGTCGGTCATGAACGGAGGACCGGACGCCAACGTGCCGGGTGAGGGGGGAACCCGGGAAGAGCTGAGGGTTTAGACGCTGGATTAAACCAACAACGGAGCTCTGCTGTGTGACGACATGTTTTTGTGTTTTCTCCTCTGCAGACGCTCACGGGGACTCCAACAGCGAGGAGTCGGACAGCGACGTGTCTGATGTCCCGGAGCTCGACTCCGACATCGAGCAGGAAACGCAGATCAACTATGACAGACAGGTACGACGCTGAGCAAGGGAGCAAGGCACTGAGGAATGGAGCAAGGCACTGAGCGAGGCACTAATCAAGGTAACAAGGCACTGAGCAAGGGAGCAAAGCACTGAGCAAGGGAACAAGGCACTGAGGAAGGGAGCAAGGCACTGAGCAAGGGAGCAAGGCACTGAGGAAGGGAGCAAGGCACTGAGCAAGGGAGCAAGGCACGGAGCAAGGCACTAATCAAGGTAACAAGGCACTGAGCAAGGGAGCAAGGCACTGAGCAAGGGAGCAAGGCACTGAGCAAGGTAACAAGGCACTGAGCAAGGGGACAAAGCACTGAGCAAGGGAGCAAGGCACTGAGCAAGGGAGCAAGGCACTGAGCAAGGTAACAAGGCACTGAGCAAGGTAACAAGGCACTGAGCAAGGGAGCAAGGCACTGAGCAAGGTAACAAGGCACTGAGCAAGGGAACAAGGCACTGAGCAAGGGAGCAAGGCACTGAGCAAGGCACTGAGCAAGGTAACAAGGCACTGAGCAAGGGAGCAAGGCACTGAGCAAGGTAACAAGGCACTGAGCAAGGGAGCAAGGCACTGAGCAAGGGAGCAAGGCACTGAGCAAGGGAGCAAGGCACTGAGCAAGGGAGCAAGGCACTGAGCAAGGGAGCAAGGCATTGAGCAAGGGGGCAAGGCACTGAGCGAGGAACTGAGCAAAGGAACTGAGCAAAGGTAACAAGGGACTGAGCAAGAGAACAAGGCAGTGACCAAGGCGTTGAGCAAGGCACCGAGCAAGGGAGCAAGGCCCTGAGCAAGGCAGTGAGCACGGCGTTGAACCCTCAGCTGCTCCGAAGTGGTTTCCCAGAGCAGCGTTTGCAGGCGTAGAAGCGTTTCAGCGGCTGCAGCTCTCTCGGCTCCTCGTTCTCGTTTCAGCCACCTCGCTCCGTGCAGTTGCCATAGCGATCCTAAAACACGCCTTATCTCCAAAAGCCAGCCGCTGCCTGGCGCGCGTCCCCGTGACGACGGCGTTCACCGGGGCGCCGCCAGAGCTGCAACAATGTGCTGTTTGGAGATAGAGCTGAAAGTGTGTGTGTGTGTGTGTGTGTGTGTGTGTGTGTGTGTGTGTGTGTGTGTGTTGCTCCAAAGTTTAATTGGAAAGAGCGAGGAAACATGCGTTATTATTTCCTTTATTGTAATCCCTCATCCTTGCCCTGCTGTCTTTTCCTTCTTTTCTTTTTACATCCTTCCTTCCTTCCTCGCTCTCTTCAGTTTCCTCCTCCCCCTCTTTTAGTTTTTCGCCGTCCGATTTGAAATATCTCAACTATTCAACAGATTTGCTGAGTCGTTCGTGGTCCCCACAGTTAATCCCCCTACGTTGAAAAACCAAGGTTGACATTTTTAATTACATTTCTCGACACCAATCGGATGAATCGTCACGAGACGCTCATGTCTTCTCATTTCATGTCTCCACCGTGTCAGATACAGCTTGTTTTTCAACAAGTATATTGGACGGTTGGGGATAAATTGCAATTCTGACGTTCATGTTCCCCTCAGGATGAAATGTAATAACTTTATTTAACCCGTTGAAAACTGTGGAACCAGTTTTGTCTCCACACCTCTTTTTCTCCTGTGTTTGAGTCATCTTAGGAGCCGCAAATTAATTCCAATACTTGTGTTTATTGTATGTATTTGTTCAGCAAAGTCTTGTGAAAAAAATGTATATCTGCAAAAAAAAAAGATATTTTGATGGTAACTATGAACATCCAGCATGATATGAGCCAGATTCCCTAAAAAAGCCTCCTGGAGCGTCAATAAGACACCTTTTTGGAAAGATTAGGACCTAAAGAATCAGAATCTGCAACAAAAATCACAATAAAACAAAGTCTTGGTCTGTGAGGAAGGAGTTTCATTCAAAAAACTGTGTTGTTCGGTTCAAAAATAGAAAAATTACATATTTTAACCCAAAGATTGTCTGAATGGGGCATGCTGGGACTTAAAATTCCAATACGTTAGCCTTTGACCTTTCATCCAACACCGTCATCAAGAACATTTTTTATCCAAAATATGTCCAAATATGATGATTACACCTGCAGACTCTTAGTCTTGTTTCAGTTTTTTTTGTTTGTTTAGTGTTTAGCTCCCACCGACTCATCATATTGTACTTTTTTTTAAAAATCTCATCAAAGTAAAAGGTGAAACAGGGAGGAGTCGAGTGTCTCGCGAGCACCTAGAAGCAGAGGCGCGTCCACCATTTTGTTTCCTTTGAGGAGATGTTACTGCGAGGAGAAAACAGTCTCAGATTCCAGACACAGTGAAAAATATGCAGCTTTTCTAAAATGGAAAGCAGCATGAAAGCAGAGAGCGCTGCCAGTTCCCCCCCCAAAAAAACAACCTCCAGGGAACAATGTCTCTCTCTCCCTGTGGAAACTCTCAGACGGCTGAAACACGCCGACTCACCCCTCGACAGAATCATTTGCATTTAAAAAAACGAGCGGGCGTATTCTCCGCCGACGGCGAGAGAACACTGCAGACTGCGTCCGGTTTGTTCTCCGACCGATGAAGAGGAGCGAAGAAACGTCTGATGTCGAGTTTGTTTATCGACGATTGAGACGATACGCCGACTAACATTTCCCTTTCTTGATAAAATGAAGTAAAAGTCCTCGCCATGTCGATGGGACATCGTGGGACTCGGTATAACGTTGAATAAAATGCGATAAAGCGACGGCCATTTTGTCGTTAGCTGGTAATACTTCGTCTTGCTTCTTTTTTGGGCGGATGATCAAACGCGAAGTTTTTTGAGGACGTCGATTCACGGCAGACTTTTGAGACGTGAGATATATGATAATTCTGAAAGTCACGTCTGTGTGTTCAGATTTTCACAGTTGAGTTATGACTCAACTGCAGCTTTCAAGCAGCAATCTTGTGTTCTCACATCGACGGATTTGTCGCGCTATAAACACAATTTTTTTCTCTGGTTTCACCTTTTTTTTTTCTTAAAGACCAATTTACATGATTTTTATTCCCTTTCTCTCTTCCCACAATTCGCATCTGTTCTTCCTCAAAACGTATTCTTGCTGTTGAACAGTTCCCGTCAAGGTGGCAACACTTTGTAGCTTTGTAGCTTTATAGTTTGAACGTTGCCTAAAGGAGTTAACCCGTTGAAAACTCTGGATTCCCCCAAAAAGCCTCCTGGAGCGTCAATAAGACACCTTTTTGGAAAGATTAGGACCTAAAGAATCAGAATCTGCAACAAAAATCACAATAAAACAAAGTCTTGGTCTGTTAGGAAGGAGTTTCAGTCAAAAATGGAGAAAAAAAAATACGTATTTTATGCCAAAACATTGTCTGAATTGGGCATGCTGGGTATTAAAATGTACACGGGAGGATTTCAAAATGTACTGGGCGTTTGCAGGGATATTTCCCACCTTTGTTCCTGCTCCCCAGAGGATGAACCTTTGTGATTTTAATCGGGCTTCACCATCAGGACAAATGTTAAGATTTTTTAACTATACTGTCTTTAAAATAGCTAAATAATCATGACGTTTGCCGGT